>NC_046367.1:37405326-37705326 GCF_011125445.2 Fundulus heteroclitus | reverse complement strand
ACCCGTCCTGACCCATGTTGTCAAGAGGAAGATGGGACAGAAGACCCAACCACGCAGATGACCTGAAGGCCTCTATCCGAGCACCCTGGGCTTCCATTACACCTCAGCAGAACCACAGGCCGATGGCCTCCATGCTGCGCGGCATTCATGCACTAATTCATGCAAAAGGAGCCCTGACCAAGGATTGAGAGCGTTGAAATTATGCCTGACATTTCTGCTTCAATTTTTATTGATCTTATCAAATGTTCTGATTTTCTAAAGCATTTAAATTGGGGGTTTTCATTATCTGAAAGCCATGATCATTAAAAAATGACTTGAAATGTCTTTACACTGCGTGCAATGAATGTATATAGCATGTGATTTCCATTTGTTGAGATGAGCCTGTATAATGAGATGAATTTTCATGCAGGTCGACTATTTGCTGACTTCCAAGAAGTTTTATTTCGAGATTCCAGAGCCAAAAACGGGCCAAACGCAAACACATGCCTCACTTTTCAATTCTTTTAATTCACAGAAAAAAAAATAAAACCACGAATCAAAAATGCTTATTCCGCATTTACACGGCTCTGTTTATCACATTTTGTTTTTAAAAATGTGAATAAGTACAGATGTTTTCCTGCAAACGTCAGACACAAGCAGCGCAGATTTTCTTATAAGACATTTCCAAATCAGAACCTAGAACACAGTTTTGCCTTTGAAATTATGCCTGACATTTCTGCTTCAAATATCCATTTTTATTGATCTTTTCCAATGTTCTAATTTTCTAAAGCATTTAAATTGGGGGTTTTCATTATCTGAAAGCCATGATCATCAAAAAAAATGACAGTAAATAAAGGCTTGAAATGTCTTTACACTGCATGCAATGAATGTATATAGCATGTGATTTCCATTTGTTGAGATGAGCCTGTATAATGAGATGAATTTTCATGCAGGTCGACTATTTGCTGACTTCCAAGAAGTTTTATTTTGAAATTACAGAGCTAAAACGGGCCAAATGCAAACGCATGCCTCACTTTTCAATTCTTTAAATTCACAGAACAAAAAACAAAAACCACGAGTCAGAAAATGGATGGATGGATGGATGAAGATGTACAGATGTTTTCCTGCAAACGTCAGACACAAGCAGTGCAGATTTCCTTATTAGACATTTCCAAATCAGAAAACTAGAACACGGTTTCGCCTTGTGAAAGCTAATCACCGTGCAGGAAGCCAGCATTTCTGCACTTCTGTGGAGGTACTGAACCAAATCCGAGAGGATCCACGACCCAGTGGCAGATAATCAACAGGTCAGAGAAGAAAGCTTAATAGCATCTGTGGTGTAAACTGGTAGCTGAATAACAAGGTTCTCCCTCCCCAGACAGACAGACATGCAGATGATGCGATGATTTCACAGCCCTATTAATAGAGATTAAAGTGTTCCTCCTTCTCCAGACGGACTGCTGCTCCTGGATGATCTCATGCTATGATCTGCTACAAGAAGAATCTCTCTGTCCTCTCTGGATCTCTAATGGTCCCGCTTCAGAGCTGCGTGTGGAAGGAAAAAATTAATAATAATAATAATAATAATAATAATAAAAAGAAGAGACAGCCCCGTCGTGAAAAGGCACAAACACTGCAGCAGGGTTTTCCCTCATCGCTTGTGACAGACGCCGTGTTTTTCCTCACGTCTCCGGAGGGATTTTTGCTACCCTGAGGCGGGGAGGGGGGGAGGAAGGAGGCCCGCCTCGGCTCCGTGAGAACCCGGCAGCAGCCGCCCCTCATCACAACGCATCCGATCGGCTTCGTGTTCGCCTCTAAAAAAACAGCCGATTAGACGCAGCGGCTGTCATCAGCCTGCGGGGATCGCTCACCCACCAACCGGACGTTTCCCGTTAAGAAACCACCGACGCGCCTCCCGTGCGTCCAGCGGGGGACTCCGCGGTCACTCACCGATACTAGTGCCCCCCACCACCGCCGCCTGGACCGACGGAACCGTCCTCACAGCGGCTCGTTCCTCCTCATCTCTGCAGTTTAGTTTTTATTTATTTTTTTCGGTGTCCTCTCCCCGCCGCCCCCTCCACATCCACAGGGCTGAGCCTCTTCCCACAATCTGCGGGGCGACCCGCTCCGCTCGGCAGCCAGCCTTTGTGTTGCAACAGCTGATGCTATTAATAGAAGAGCCCAGAGGGGTGGACGGACGGGGCGCCTGTACGGCACATAAAAGATCCGTAATGGCGATTTGTTTCTCCCCACCACCACCACGGTTTAAATCGCCGTGACGTGTTTCGGTGTTTTGTGAAGTTTTTGGTTGTTACTCGTCGCGGCGGTTGGTTTCCGTTATTTTTCGTGAAATCTACCGAAATGCCGCCACAGTTCCCCCCTTTATTAGCCAAATGGTATCTTCCGTTTATAGTGGACCGCTTTAAAGGGCTGCTCCGAATAATTAATTAGGTAATCAATTAGATAGATAGATAGATAGATAGATAGATAGATAGATAGATAGATAGATAGATAGATAGATAGATAGATAGATAGATAGATGAATATTTTATATGTTATAGCAGAGAACAAAAAGATAAAAGATGAAATAACAAGAAGCAATCCAAATTGGAGAACAGTAGGAGAACTCAGCAGATTGATAGAAATAGGCCAGCAGCCTAAGACTATAGCAAGTATAGAGGTACTTCATGATAACCTAAGCCATTCTAACTAGAGGATTATGTCAAAAAGGAAAGTTTTAAGATTAGTCTTAAAAGTAGACGGGGTGTCTTCCTCACGGACCAAAAGTGGGAGTTGGTTCCACAGGAGAGGAGCCTGATAACTAAAGGATCTGCCTCCCGTTCTACTTTTAGAGACTCTAGGAACCACCAGCAGACCTGCAGTCTGAGAGCGAAGTGCTCTGTTAGGAACATACGGGGTAATCAGAGCTCTGATACATGATGGAGCTTGATTATTAAGGGCTCTGATTGAATTTGACTTTGGAAAGTGCCTTGAGATGACATGTATCATAAATTGGCGCTATATAAATAAAATTAAAATTGAATTGAGATAGATAGATAGATAGATAGATAGATAGATAGATAGATAGATAGATAGATAGATAGATAGATAGATAGATAGATAGATAGATAGATAGATAGATAGATAGATAGATAGATAGATAGATAGATAGATAGATAGATAGATAGATAGATAGATAGATAGATAGATCCAGGAATCTTTTCTATGTTATATGGTAATAGCTGTCTTCTCTGGATAATGTCACAGCTAACAGAACGCCAGACCAGGTGTACCTACTATGAAGGTAAAAAATTACAGAGAACAACAAGGTAAAAGATGAAATAACAAGAAGCAATCCAAATTGGAGAACAGTAGGAGAACTCAGCAGATTGATAGAAATAGGCCAGCAGCCTAAGACTATAGCAGCATAACTAAAGAGGTACTTCATGACAACCTAAGCCACTCTAACTAGAGGATTTCTCAAAAAGGAAAGTTTTAAGATTAGTCTTAAAAGTAGACAGGGTGCCTGCCTCACGGACCAAAACTGGGAGTTGGCGCTATATAAATAAAATTAAAATTGAATTTAGATAGATAGATAGATAGATAGATAGATCCAGGAATCTTTTCTATGTTATATGGTAATAGCTGTCTTCTCTGGATAATGTCACAGCTAACAGAACGCCAGACCAGGTGTACCTACTATGAAGGTAAAAAATTACAGAGAACAACAAGGTAAAAGATGAAATAACAAGAAGCAATCCAAATTGGAGAACAGTAGGAGAACTCAGCAGATTGATAGAAATAGGCCAGCAGCCTAAGACTATAGCAGCATAACTAAAGAGGTACTTCATGACAACCTAAGCCACTCTAACTAGAGGATTTCTCAAAAAGGAAAGTTTTAAGATTAGTCTTAAAAGTAGACAGGGTGCCTGCCTCACGGACCAAAACTGGGAGTTGGCGCTATATAAATAAAATTAAAATTGAATTTAGATAGATAGATAGATAGATAGATAGATAGATAGATAGATAGATAGATAGATAGATAGATAGATAGATAGATAGATAGATAGATAGATAGATAGATAGATAGATAGATAGATAGATAGATAGATAGATAGATCCAGGAATCTTTTCTACGTTATATGGTAATAGCGGGTGATCTGTCTTCCCTGGATGATGTCACAGCTAACAGAACGCCAGACCTGGTGTATCTACTATGAAGAAGAAAAAAAATGACAGAGGACCAAAAGGTAAAAGATGAAATAACAACAAGCAATACAAATTGGAGAACAGTAGGAGAACTCAGCAGAGTGAGAGAAATAGACCCTGATGTGCTCCAGTAGCCTAAGCCTATAGCAGCATAACTATAGAGGTAGCTCAGGGTGACATGAGCCACTCCAACTACAATCTTTGTCAAAAAGGACAGTTTTAAGATTAGTCTTAAAAGTAGACGGGGTGTCTGCCTCACAGACCAAAACTGGGAGTTGGTTCCACAGGAGAGGAGCCTGATAGCTAAAGGGTCTGCCTCCCATTCTACTTTTAGAGACTCTAGGAACCACCAGCAGACCTGCAGTCTGAGAGCGAAGTGCTCTGTTAGGAACGTACGGGGTAAACAGAGCTCTGATATATGATGGAGCTTGATTATTAAGGGCTCTGATTGAATTTGACTTTGGAAAGTGTCTTGAGATGACATGTATCATAAATTGGCGCTATATAAATAAAATTAAAATTGAAGTGAGATAGATAGATAGATAGATAGATAGATAGATAGATAGATAGATAGATAGATAGATAGATAGATAGATAGATAGATAGATAGATAGATAGATAGATAGATAGATAGATAGATAGATCATTTCTATGTTATATGGTAATAGCTGGTGATCTGTCTTCCCTGGATGATGTCACAGCTAACAGAACGCCAGACCTGGTGTACCTACTATGAAGAAGAAAAAAAATGACAGAGGACCAAAAGGTAAAAGATGAAATAACAACAAGCAATCCAAATTGGAGAACAGTAGGAGAACTCAGCAGAGTGAGAGAAATAGACCCTGATGTCCTCCAGTAGCCTAAGCCTATAGCAGCATAACTATAGAGGTAGCTCAGGGTAACATGAGCCACTCTAACTAGAGGATTTGTCAAAAAGGAAAGTTTTAAGATTAGTCTTAAAAGTAGACAGGGAGTTGGTTCCACAGGAGAGGAGCCTGATAACTAAAGGATCTGCCTCCCATTCTACTTTTAGAGACTCTAGGAACCACCAGCAGACCTGCAGTCTAAGAACGAAGTGCTCTGTTAGGAACATACGGGGTAATCAGAGCTCTGATATATGATGGAGCTTGATTATTAAGGGCTCTGATTGAATTTGACTTTGGAAAGTGCCTTGAGATGACATGTATCATAAATTGGTGCTATATAAATAAAATTAAAATTGAATTGAGATAGATAGATAGATAGATAGATAGATAGATAGATAGATAGATAGATAGATAGATAGATAGATAGATAGATAGATAGATAGATAGATAGATAGATAGATAGATAGATAGATAGATAGAGGAATCTTTTCTATGTTATATGGTAATAGCTGTCTTCCCTGGATGATGTTACAGCTAACAGAACGCCAGACCTGGTGTACCTACTATGAAGAAGAAAAAAATAACAGAGGACAAAAAGGTAAAAGATGAAATAACAACAAGCAATCCAAATTGGAGAACAGTAGGAGAACTCAGCAGAGTGAGAGAAATAGACCCTGATGTCCTCCAGTAGCCTAAGCCTATAGCAGCATAACTATAGAGGTAGCTCAGGGTGACATGAGCCACTCCAACTACAATCTTTGTCAAAAAGGAAAGTTTTAAGATCAGTCTTAAAAGTAGACAGGGTGTCTGCCTCACGGACCAAAACTGGGAGTTGGTTCCACAGGAGAGGAGCCTGATAGCTAAAGGATCTGCCTCCCATTCTACTTTTAGAGACTCCAGTAGACCTGCAGTCTGAGAGCGAAGTGCTCTGTTAGGAACATACGGGGTAAACAGAGCTCTGATATATGATGGAGCTTGCTTTTTAAGGAGTCTGATTGAATTTAATTCTGGAAAGTGCCTTGAGATGCCATGTATCATAAATTGGCGCCATATAAATAAAATTTATTTGAATTGAGATTGATAGATCGATCAGAAATGGTACAAGAACCCTTTAAAAACAATGTGCAATGGCAAGATGATGGTAATAGTAATAATACCAATATATTCCCATTAACAGCCATTTCACCCTGATATTTTCCTCTGTAACAGTGGATTTTGATTTTTGTATGCTTTGCACAAATATGTCCTTAGTGAAAGAGTGTCAGGAAGAGATGTTCTTGAAAAAAAGCCTATACGAGGTTCTGTTTGCAATATGACCCAAACCACGAAGTGGACCGCAACCAAGAGGAACAAGGTGCTCTGATCACATGCCAATATCCCATTGAGAACAGAATGATGTTTGTCAAACAGTGGGGAAGTTCTGGTGTATCGGAAGTCCACAACAAAACAAAAAATACTGCACAGTTATTAAACGCATATTATACAGTTATAGAAAAACTCATATTCAGACTAAGTTAAATGAGCAACTGAGTAGGGTGTCTCAAAAGTATATAATGCATTTAAAAAGCAACAGATCATCAATAAAGAAAATGAGAGAAAACTGTACAAACAGCATGAATGTGAACAGTTTGTTGAGTTTGTTGGAAGCAGTAATGGTTACAAAGTCTAGGAGCTGCTAGGAGGAAGGATCTGCAATAGCGCTACTTTGTGTGTATAGGATGCAGCAGTCTTTCACTGAAGGAGCTCTGCAGCTCTGCAACAGCTTCAGGCAAAGGGTGGGAGGCACCGCCCAACAGTGATTTTTATTTTTTGGGAGATGTATGGGGGATGGGGGGCACTGCTGCATCTGGAAATCCTACCCACAATGATTAGGAGATGGCTTGCAAGAAACAGAGACAGAAAAATAAGTCAACCTTTTAAAATTGACACAAAACTACAGTTGATGTGACTTTAATCTAGCGGTCAACGTACCAGGGTTGTCATGTCAGTCACACCAGCTGTGGACATGACAACACACTGAAGGGAAAGTGGTGGAAAAAAACTCACTGGGGAGAATGAGGTATGAAATATTACCTGTTTCCTCAACAGTGTGAGATGTTACCCTTAAATGCATCCAAGTGTGCCTCCATTTAACACAAATGTTGTCAGTTAACCCATCAGAATCTTGCAAAAGTATGACATTATCATCGGGGCTTGTTTGTTTTAAATTATAGTACTTTTGGACTATACAAACCTCTGAATATAAATAAAGTAATACTATCTCTCTTAATTCAGTTTTAGCAAATATTGTTAATGGTAATTTTCACTGACCTGAAACTGTCAGAGTAAACACAACCCGATAATCAGCCAGACATGGAGTTTATTATTTTATTATGAAAATAACAAAACTGTAGTGCAGGCTAATGCTGATTATTTGTATGGACACACAGGCAACCCTGGGAAGAAGCTCCATACTAGCAGGTTTTCTGTAGCAGATCTAGACAGGTGCACTCTGGCAGGATCCATGGCGTGATTGCAGACTTATGTGGTTGTGAGAACAGTCCAGGTCGAGTCAAGGGTAAGGCGAGTACAGGAAAATTTAAAAAATATATAAACCAGTCAAGAACTTAGGAAACTTAACAGAAAGGCAAAGAGGAACACAGGAAATTTACTCACTAATTGTTTTCAATAATCCGGCACTAAAGCCGGCTTCACACTGACTACTTCTCTTTTATTTTGAAATATTACCAGGTCCTCTTTACACTTCCTGCTTCTGACTTCATGTCTGGCTCATCTGGTTTTTAAAAACTGACGCCTTTCGCTCCGTCATCCAACACTAAACAGACTCGATCCCTATTTCTGACGGACAACGGACGATCGTTCTCTGTTATGCCATAGCGCCATGGAGCTGGTGGAAAATGCCCTATTGACTAGAATGGCTTTTATTTGTGACGTAGCAAAAAACACATGAATAAAGGACTATGTGAGAATGCAGGAGTGTGGTTACTGTGGAAGCTCAGTAGGTAAAGGCAGACTAGGTGAATGGAATGAGGCTGGTAGGCTGTGGCAGATGGGAGCAGGTGGAGCTGATCATCCCAATTACTTAGTGCAGAGGCAGAAATACCGACAGGTCAGAATCATAACAGAATCAGAATCAAGTTTACTGCCAAGTAGGTTTGCACTTACAAGGAATTTGACTTGGGGTTGATGGTGCAGACAATATATATATACAGAATCTATAGCTATGTAAACGGTAGACAAAGGTCTGAAGATGCTACATTGGTGTAGCTTGAAGCAGCAAAGTTTTAAGTCAAGTTTATTTGTATAGCACATTTGAGCAGCAAGGAAGTTCAAAGTGCTTTACATCATGAAAACATTAAAAAAAAACATCACAAACACATCGAAACAGTCATTGGCTGTGATACAAGTAACAAACATTAGATTGCATCAAGTGAAAACATCGAGGCACATGCTGATCAGTGTTCCTGTTGTTATGGGCTGAAAGCAACTCTAAACAGGCGGGTTTTCAGTCTTGATTTAGAGGAACTCAGTATTTGCAGTTTTATGGAGGTTTATGGAGCATAGAAGCCGAATGCTGCTTCTCCGTGTTCGGTTCTAGTTATGCAGAGTAGACCAGAACCAGAAGATATTTCAGTCTAATTTAATGTTAGATGGTGAAAGAAAAACATAGCATGTTTTTTATAGAACTTATGTTAACATCTGGTTCCAACTGCTTACATACATTTATTATTTTTAGAGCTTTTATATCTAATTCTGTTTGACCTGAAAAAAATGTTTTTTGAGATGATGCAGAGAGAAATTTACTGTGAAGCTTAATACATTAGGGCTGTTTGCAGTAGATGCGTATCAAACCATCAGAATATTACTATACTTCATAGAGTACAAGATCTAGTTACAAACCTTTATGCTTTCATAGATATTTACAATATTTTTTCACTCCACAAACACTAGAGAAAGCCATTTGAATCCATATGGCCTCAGGAGTTAAAGTCTGAATTTTTTAACGTACGTTGCCTTCTGAGTGGCTGAGAAGTTAGTCACACTACCTGCTAGTAACCACTTAAAAGAAGTGCTTCCCATAAACCTCGGTAATTACGAGGTTGTTGGTCAGCAGGAACTCTGAATGGTTGCTGCAAGCCTCAGATGACAAGAGAAAAACACTCGGGAACGTGGTCGTTCCATGAAAAATGCCTTATTATATATGCATTATTTAGGAAGACATACAGTAGGCGGTTAAAAAGTGCTCACTCAGCCTTTTATAAATACATTCAAAAATATGAAGCAACAAATCTAACGGAGACTTAATTTGCGCTTTGCAAACTGCAAGTTTTGGAATGTATTCAACTTCTCCATGTAGAGAAGTGGGAGTAAAATATTAAACCAATCTTAGGAGCATAGCCTCATCTGCATTTCCTCCTCTGCAATTACTTTGTCATTACGTGTTCCATTATGCTTGTTACTGACATGAATGACAGAATGTGAATAATGTGAAATTAATCTAAGTACATTTTAAAACACCCAGACACATAATATGCATGGAAATACAGCCATTCTTTCTATAATGTGTAAATATGCTGTCGACAAGGTCATTTCTGCTCCTACTGTGCTTTGTGCTCATGTGTTTCCAATCATTTCATCAAACGGCTTCAGAGGACCAGCAGGTTCCAAACTGCACATAGGAAGTCGACATTTAGAAATACAAGAATTAACAAGAGTTGGTGGAAGATGATATAGTTTGTGATAATGCATTCAAGGGCAATACAATATAGAATCCAGAGAACAGCATATATGGCCTGTGTGCATGCATGCTCTCATGAGACCTCAACCTTCAAAAAATGAAATATCCTAGACTGTGGTTATTGTTTTTTTTAAATAAAATTACTCATAGTTTATTCAAAGCTATTTTGTTAACTAAAGGAAGGTTAAGTTTGCAATTGATTCTAGAGGCACTAAACTATCCAAATTTACAAAACCAAAATACTCCACATTCTTGCCTGGATTAAAGGCATAGATTTATAACATTAAAACTAGGATATTTTTTGTCATTTAAATGCTTAATGTGAATTTACAAAGGTGATGATCTGAAATTTGAAGGACATTTCAGGTTTATGAACCAAATAAATGGCTTTTTTTTTTTTTTTTGGTCTAATCAAAAAAAAATTCAAATATGTGCACATAGTGACTGCGGGAACAATTTACTGCAAGAATTTCATTTTTAAATCTCTGTATTAAGTTATTAATTAGTAAACCTTCCTGCCCTCTAACATCTGTACAAATCTCTGTTGCTGTTTACATCGCGTGCATCTGTTTCTTCTTCCTTTGTTTTCATATACTTCTTCTTTTCTAAGTATTCTGTGGCATAATTTTTACATAAATGTCTGGAAAACCCCGAATTTCCCCCCGTCCTCTTGCTGTCGTTAACCTGTCGTAAAACGCTGTGATCACGACAGTTGGATGGCTTTACGGTCACCACCGGCAGCGTCTTGAGATACGCAACTGTCCTTGTAAAAGATGCATCATCGACCATGTGTGTGTGTTTTCCTCTAAAGGAAGGTAAAGACAGCTGATTGTTTGTCTTTTATGGGATGTTTCACGACTGTTTGTGTCTGAATGGTGTGTTTTAATCTAGCATTTACAGACCTAGCATAGCACCCTTTGGGTCAAAGCCGCCCAGTGTTAGCTTAAAGCTTAAGCATAGTTTGTTCGGATACGTTGTTCCAAAGCCAGGCATCCTGTTTCTGAGCTAAATTCACTCTGAGATTCAATAGAAAGGAGAACAAATTTAGAACATGTCAACAAACGATAAATAGAAACTTTTTGTCAGACTGGATCCAGATAATAAAACATACAAAACAAAATGAGAAACGACCACATAACACAAATGCATATCTGCAATCATCCTAAAAAACCAAGTACTTCAAATCCTCCACCGAAGTTTTCTGTGGTGTCTCCACAGCTGAGAGTGGGATCGCGTGGGGCTCAACCGTGGGTTTACTAAAACACGATAATTTTATGCTCTGATTTTTAAAAACAGATTTTTTTTCCTCATTCAAACACGAATTCAATTTTATGTGCAAGACTGTTTACCTGATTTTACAGATTAGGACGCCACCTACTGATCATCATCATCATCATCTGTCATGTCTTTAAAAAAAAAAAGAAAGTTCTTTCTTTCTCTTTTTTTCTACTGACACCAACTATGTTATCTGGCGGTTTGAGTTCTGGAGATTTTAAATATTTGACCTCCTTTAGTTCCACAGATCAGCACTTTTACAGCTGTTTAAGACCTTTGACTACAGGATGGCTGAAAAACCTTAAACACTTTTAACACTTAACGCTAAATTATTGTATTCAATGTTTGGATAAGGATTTTTTTCAATAATCTGCATTAATGTAAAATTATACGAATAATCTACCTCTAGCCCTTATGGATTCCATTAAAAAAAATTATTTTGATCAGTTAAGGATTTCAATTGCTACGTCCTAAAGATATAAAATTATAATAGTAATATTTCCTTGTACAGAGTTCTTTTAATATTGACACCCTTGACAAAAGGACTTTAATCAACCTCCTTTTTGCTGTCATACTTTCTATAGCGTTATATATATATTTTTGGATCAGTTTCCAGTGAAAAAAAACAGACTGACAGCCCACTTTCAGTTTTCTGGTTGGGGTCATCAGGTTTATATTAAAACTGAGCAGGAACGTCAAAGAGTTCATAACGGTGTTATGCGCTCTGAAAAGGTTTCCAGGGCCATTGGAAGAGAAGCAGACCCTCAGCATCACAGATCCTACTTAACCATGGACATGAGGTGCTATTCCACATTTTTACCAGTGGCGGCTGGTGAAGCAAAATCTTGGTGGGGCTGGCCAATAGATTTCCCTACCTAACCCAGTACATGCATTTAAATTTAAAGTTGGAAAATTACTACGATTCCACAATAAGCATTTAATTAATAAAAAAAACATTGTTCACAAAGGATTATTTTGGTATTTTTGTCTTATTAATCCTTTTCACAGACTCATGCCAGATGGTTTGCATACATTGTACATGTACGTATATTATTACGAAACAAACGTTTACGTCTTGACTTAAATATGTATCCTAATTTTTTATTTACATAATGATTTAAGTAGAACAATGACTAGTGCAAAATTAAGTTGTATTTACCGGAGATGAAGTGTAGACTGCAAATTCTGTCGTGTTATGATGGCTCCCACAGTCGATTGGCATCCTGCATCCTTTTCATTGAAATTATCCATTTCTTTCTTCTTTCTTTGTCCTTCGTTAAACGAAAGAAACGTACATCCGACGATTTGGAACGCCTCTGTGTGCAACCAGGAGCACAAGTCGTAGGCATTGTTTAGATTCCAAAAATAAACTAAAAGTACGCTCTAATTCACCCGTTTTGTCACGCTGGTAAGCGAAAACAGTACTGTTTATGCCGACCACCGTTACCCGGATGTAGCGCGGATGTAGCTCGTGACGTCACGCGTGAAGTGCACCTATCACTGTGCAGCTAGGGCTACTTCTCCAGGAGCCCCAAACCCATTTATTTTGGCGATGCTGATTGGCCAAATATTTAGAAATCTTCCCTAGCAACAGTATACGATTGGTTATTTCGCTGCACTTGTAGGGCTCCTTGAGTCACAGCCCCAAAAGTGTAGAAGAAGAGAAATGATACGTCTGTTGGTGGAAATGCACTGTTAAATGATAGAGTCAATCAGTAGAAGTGTTTTAATAATTCTTATTACATGTAGCCACGTACTATTAAGTAAAAACTGACATTAATAATACTTTTAAAATCTATATATATTTTGACTTTTCCCCTCCACATCTAGGGAGGGCAGCGCCCGAGCGCCCCCTATGGGCCAGCCGCCACTGATTTTTACCCTCTGTTGAGTCCAATATAGATATTTATTACTTTCAAATTAATGCTCAAAGTCATTCAATCTACAAAACCAGCCAAATATTATATTTATATTAAATTTATTGAACACATATATTAACAGGAAAATAAAGTGCATTTGGTTCAAAGCATTTAACGCATCACAGAAACCAAAAATGTGTCCAAACGTTTGATTTTAGGGACGAAGGCGCTTCTTAAATCCTGTTGGCCATTCCGCAAATTTGTCTCACTTGCACTTCCTCCCTGTGAACAGTGATGGTGCCCTGTAATACCGCCCTCTAGGGGTTGGGAGGTATATCGCTATTGAAAGCCAGAATATCGATTTTAAATGTTTTTTAAAAACATCAATAATAATCTTTTTATCGATTTTTATGCACAGCCCAAATATTTAAGATTTTTCAGTTCTTTTTTTGGAGTTGTTGGGGTAGTCTAGAGTAGCAAAGACGTCAGATTGGTGCATGACATGTGTGTGAACTGTTAGACAGTGGCGAGGTGTGCTATAGGGGAGACAGAGGGGTGGATGTGGGAGTGCATCAAAGATCGGCTCCGAGCTTCTTCTTTTTTGCTGCGGTCACAGACGGGTTGATGGACGAGGTTAGACAGGAATCTCCATGGACCGTGATGTTTGCAGATGACATTGTGATCGGCAGCGAGAGCATAGAACAGGTGGAGAGACGTCCAGAGAGAAGGAGGTTTGCCCTGGAGGAAAGGAACGAAGTTTGCATCACTACTTAGAATTTATCGTTGCCATGATAAATTTGAAATTTTGCATGATAACAATAAACTATACAGCACTTTGATGGGATGTTTCTACTTTTGGTTATCTTATTCATGGGTTAGAATATGTTTGTATTTCCAGGGGTTACATTTGCTCTGTTGGCTTTAAGTCCTTCTAATTGAGAAGCAGGTAAACAACTGTGTAACATTAGGATATAATAGAAACATTATCATGATTGTCACAACTAAAGCTCCAGAAAATGTACATAATATTTTTTCCCCATGTATTATTTTTTGTGTGTATAGGCTGATGGAAGTTTATTTTGTTTCTCCTTCACAGGCGTAACGTACTGAAAGCTGCTGCCCCAGGCTCAAACGTCCACATTAAAGCCACGCCATGGCGTCTCGTTTGCTCAAGTTCTCGGTCCTTCTTCAGAAGTACCGGGCTCCGCTGCTCGTCGCGAGCTGCGGAGGCGTCTTCGCGGCCAACATGTTCTACCACGTTTTCCCCGACTCGTCCTACCGCCAGCTGTACCAGGCCTGGCATAAAGGAGAGCCAGTGGTGCTGTCGGAAAAGCTGGAGAGTCTCTTTCAGCAGGTGGCGACGCTTGTCTTCAGTCCCTTTGTCCCTCCATTAAAGATAGTATTCATATACCATTCAAAGAAATGACATTTTATACATAGTCTTTTTTTTCCGTGTTATTTTCTCAGTAATGATAATTAACATTCAATTTACCAACTATGTCAGGAAAACTGAGTTTCATCGTGTTACCTAATTATTTCCATTGATTAGGCAAGGCAAGGCAAATTTATTTGTATAGCACAATTCACTACAAAGACAATGCAAAGTGCTTTACATGATTAAAATATAGCAAAATAAAACAGAATAAAAGCAAGTAGGAATAAAATGTAGATAGAAAAAAAAAAGTGGCGATTCAGTTAACTAGAACAGTTTAATCTTGATTTAAAGGAACTCAGGCTTTCCGCACCTTTACAATTTTCTGGAAGTTTGTTCCAGATAAGTGGAGCATAGGAACTAAATGCTGCTTCTCCATGTTTAGTTCTGGTTCTGGTTCTGCAGAGTACGCTGGAGCCAGAAGACCTGAGTGGTCTGGATGGTTGATACGCTGATAACAAGTCTGTGATGTATTTAGGTGCTAAGCCATTTAGGGATTTATAGACTAACAGAAGGATTTTAAAGTCTATTCTCTGAGATACAGGGAGCCAGTGTAAGGACTTTAGAACTGGGGTGATGTGCTCTACTTTCTTAGTCTTAGTGAGGACGCGGGCAGCAGCGTTCTGGATCAGCTGCAGCTGTCTGATCCACTTTTTAGGCAGACCTGTGAAAACACCGTTGCAGTAATCTATTCGACTAAAAATAAACGCATGGATTAGTTTTATAAACCTTTTCTGTGTTGTCGTCGTTTGTAGGTGCTTAAGGACTTTGGCGTCTCCTCAGACAAGAAATTCTCCGCCTTCGCCTCCTTCGGGTTCCACCCGGTCGGCGCGGGGGTCCCGTGGCTTCCCGCCGGGGCCCAGATCGGCCTCCCGGCCAACTTCAACAGCACCACAGACGACCCGCACGGAATAACCAACCGCAGCATCTTCATCAACGGCAAAACGGTGGACTGGAGCAGCGAGGCCGGCCGCGCTCTGAAGGAGGCGCTGGTGTTCTCCCTGGAGGCGCAGAAGTTCGCCGTCGCTCGGGAGGTGGCCCGCTTACAGTCCGGCGGGCCCCTCATGACGGCCGCCGTGGCTCCGTTCTGCCTGGGCGGGGTGTGGGTGTACAGCGTGGTGCTGAAGCAGGTGTTCGGGCTGCACGGCGGGCCCGCGCTGATGCGTGGGGCGGTGAACGTTCTGGCGCTGGGCATCGGCGCCGTCTCTTATTTCCTCACCTCCGATGCCCTCAGCCAGTGGGTCGACTACAGCGCAGACCGGCGCGCCGCCGGAGTGTCTCGGGAGTACGCCAGAGGAGGCGTGGAGTTTTACGATAAAATCCTGTCCAGGAACAAGACGCTGCGCTCCCTGATGGGACAGAAGGGAGAGGAGATGTACGCCCCCAGCGGGAACCTGTTTCCCGCTCACGTCCTCCAGCTGAAGCACACGCCGTACACCTCCAGACGAGAAGGCATCATCGCCCTGCTGAAAGAAGAGAAAGCATGAAAAGAGCTTTTACTCAAGACAGAAATGTCTAATATTTAACTACAAAACTGTGACCAGAAGGCAGAAGGCTCTAATAGAAAAATGTCATCGTCTGTCTGCATTATGTTTTATTGTTTGTGTCATTAAAGGAGCTATAAGTAACACTGACACCTTGTGGCTCGAAACGGTACAACAGCTTGCCCATCATAACAATCGAATATGCCGTTTTTAAAAGGTTTGTTGCTGTTCCACAGGACAGATATATATAATGTTCTGTTTTATTTCTGGTCTGATTCTCTTATTTGCTTGCATGTTCGCAGGCTGCTGCTTTTTTGTGAAAATAAAATACCAAATGCTGCGCTCTGTTTTGGGAACCCTGGGAACTCTCATATGAGGAACCAGGAAGTAAACACGGGCTACACTCTGAACTGAAGTGGTTCTGGACTGTACCTCTAGGTTTGAAAGGGGAAAAACGTGAATAATAAATTGTTGACAGAGAGGAATGATTGTTTATATGGAATATTACTGCCATCCCAGGTGACAGATGAAAACGATTTAGGTTGATTTTACAGTAAATATCTTACTTATAGCTCCTTTACAGTACAAACAATTTAAATTAACAGGAAACTTCAGGGTGTCAGATATGTAGTGACTTGTGTGACTGTTATACAATAAAAGGGGTGTAAAGCACCAGCTTTATCACAATACAATATATCGATTTGTTTGGCTGATGATGCCGATTTCATAAATTCTGTTACGATTTCCGATCGATATGCGATATCAGCTGCCCATCTGACGCTATTATTCACATTGATATTAACTCACAACAAAACCCAAATGTGATTCGACCATTTTATTTCTCAACAGGCATGTAAATCAAAAACAACATTCTTCTAAATTTAAAATAATAGTACATAACCTGTTCCCTTTAGTTTCATGCCTTGTGATTTTCAAAATAAAGGTGCGTCTTAAAAATGACGAAATGGATCGATATTTGGATTTTGCATGGATGGAATTGGATCGTTAATCGATATATAAATGTGGATCGCCCATCAGAAAAGACGGGGTTGGTTCCGAAATAAGCCGACAGTCACTATGTTGTATTTGCATGTAGTGACGTGTGTTGAATGCAGAGTGCGTCGCAAATGTCAGCACCTTTTACATGTTTTACATGTTTAAATGGGGTGGTATGTGATAGACCAACAAAAAGTAGAAAACAATTGTTAAGTTGAAGAAAAAAATACATTTTCCATTTAAGAATGTATTCGGCCCCCAATTCGATACTTTGTCCAACCATCTTTTCTCTCTTCTTTATTCCATATTAGCTGAAGTTAGGTCAGATTGGATGGAGAGCATATGAGAACATCCATCCATCCACTGTTTTCTGCTAATCTAAGATCAGCTTGTGGGGGCAACAGGTCCAGGAAAGAAACCCAGACATCCCTCTCTCCAGGGACATCCTCCTGCTCATGCTGGGGAATCCTACGGTGTTCTCAGGTCAGACGTGATATATAATCCCTCCAGCGAGTTTCTGGGTCTGCTCCGGTGTCTCTGCCTTAGATTTGGATTTACGTTCTGACTTTGCCTGGGCCAGCTCCACCGCAGGATGTTTCCACCACCATGTTTGGCTGATGATGGACGCTCAGTGTTGGTTTTGTATGCAGGCCAAAAGGTTTCATTTTGGTCTAATCTAAGGCGAGCACCTTCCATGTTTGCTGAGTTCCCTCCACGGTTTGTGGCAAAGTGCAGCCAGGCCTTCTTACTTCAGCACGGTTCTTTCCACTCTTCTGTAAACACCAGATTTTAAGTTTCCTTGTCAACAAACTTACCACCACCTGAGCTCTGGATTTGCACAGCTCCTCCAGAGTAATAGGAAGCTTCTCAACTACTTTAAAGATGCTCTCCTTGACAATTCAGGTGGATGACCATCTTTCGGTGGATTTCCATTTGCAGCTGGATTTAAACTGAGATTATACTCCAGACACATTTGGACTCCATTTACTAATTATGTGACCTTTGAAGGCAGATGGTTACACTGCATTCATTCACTTCAATCAGGTTAAAGGTCTTCTTAAAGCATTTTTTTTAAAGTAATGTTTTAAAATTGTGTTCTTTTTCTCCCACTTCAGAATTAATTATCCACCACTTTGCGTTGATTTATGTAAAAAGAATCCAAGTAAAACACATTAAACGATTTAGATACGTTAAAGGGGCAGGTATACTTTCTTAAAATAAATTATCAGTAGACTTGGGTCCACCATGATAAATGAATGGAACATTGAATAAAGGTTGGATTTGCTGCAAGAAATGCATTTTCGTTTGCATAAATTGATTACTTTGTAGCCATAAGAACAATATATAATCACAACACTGATGTGTGAAACATCAATAAGGCTTGTTTAGGATGCAATATTTGTTGTGTAGAATATTACCTTCAGCCTGCTTGATGGCAGAATTACAGGGCAACGTAGAGACTAACAGGAAATTAATCATGCACACACACTCATACTTAAGGGGATTGGGAAAAAAATATTTTGCAGGAAGACCTTTGAACATTTCAAAGTTAAAAACTTGCGATCAGGAAACAGCTGCAACCCTCAATTTTAGTCTGGAAATCATTGTGCAAGATGAGGTCAGGGAACAGTGCTGAAAGAGCAACTGGTTGTAAGGTTTACTATATTTTTGATCTATGATCAGTTTAAAACCACAAATTGTTGAGCGGTTTCCATATTGCATAGGAATGCAGGTTTCCGATAAATGGCGCCATCTGCCGGCTGGAAATTACATTTTTCTTTATCATCAAATGAAAAAAAAAAAAACAGGTATTTGCAATAAAAGAGAGCATAAGTTATCCATTACCTAGAATATTAAATTTCTGTTGCTGCTAGATTCTGCAGGGGTATTAAGGTATTCATGATTTATCATACTTGCTAAATCATGTGAAGAACACAGAAACATCCGGCTGCTTACAGCATCTCCAGCCCATTTAATTTCAGAGAAGTTAAAGTAGTTTTTGATGCCATGTTGATCATTCCTTCTAACGTGTGCAAAGATTCTATTAAATTAAAACTGGGTTTTTTTATGTGCTAAAATAATTACCATTTTTTGCCTTTATCAAAGTTTTTATATTTGATCATTTTGGCAGCGGTGGAAACCAAGGTCTTTAAACGGAGAGCCGTGCAACATGAAGAGCAAACCTTAACCTTCACAGCCTCTGCTGAATGCGTCTGTGCGGCCTACTGCAGAAAAAAAAACAACTTGTTGTTACTAAAGGCTGGTAAAGAATGTGAAACAGGCTCTTCTGTGGTTGCAACATTTTAACGGCGTCAGAATTCAGCCAAAGAAAACCTTTTTTAAAAGTGAGGAAAAAACTGTTGGATTTTTATCCAGACTCAAACATCTGTGGTATCACAATAATGCCACTATTCTTGGGATTCTCATGTTTTATCATTTTTGATTTTGATTTTTTTTTTACACTACTGTATTAAAAACCACTACATCTATATATTCCCTGCAGGCTAAAGAAAGAAAACGCACACAAAGGATGTCTGATTTTGCATGACCCGACCTAACTGCTCAGTGATAGTTGTAATCTGCGACTCATTGTGACTCAGACCTCATCATCCAGCACTTTTATTTCCCCCAGGTCATCTGTCTGCATATTAACAAGGTTCAGATAAGCTGTTTTAATTACATCTTCTGTCCATCTCCCCGTAGACTGAACTAAATACGGAAACGCATAATTAGGTTGCAGATAGAAATTATATTTTTACCCCACTACCCTTTGGAGTCAAGACAAATGAGGTGGAAATCCAGACTGTTTTTTTTTTTTTTTTAGATAAAATCCAAGTCAGTCGTTAAAAGCTACAATACTGAAACTTTATTCCTGCTCCAACACATCTGACTCAGTTGCCTCCTCATGCAGCTTTTGGTCATTCAGCTCTGCAGAGTCCTGGTAACGAGCCAGATTCAGGTGCGTTGTAGAAGGGATGGACGTTGCAGGATAATTGCTCTTGAGTACTGGAGTTGAGCATCCCTGATGAGGAGCATCTAGCTAGAAGAATGTAGGGACTGTGGCTTCAGGATATACTGGGGTCTCTCACAGCTTGCATGCTGTCTGCATTAATAATTATCTTTATTTGTCATCGGAACACACATTGCAATGAAATTTGTCCTCTGAATTTAACAAATCCCTTTCGTGGAGCAGTGGACTGCAACTGACACTAGTTCCTAGGGATGTGGTTCTACGAAACAATATCAGTAATGTCGCTTCATACTTCCTCAGCATGAGGGATTGCTGCAAAGCCATTAACAATGCAGTCTGTCCCTGTAAATGCTGCTTGTCAAGACTTGATGCAATCTACTGGGTTTCCTTAGATAGGACATTTTTTTGACCAATCTGTATGATCTGATTGAATTTGACTTTGGAAAGTGCCTTAAGATGACACGTGTCATGAATTGGCGCTATATAAATAAAATTTAATTGAATTGAATTGAAAATTGTTGAAAAAGCTGTTTCAACAGTTAAATAGCTTCCTTACAATGACCAACCGCTTTCATGTTTTTCAGTCCGGTTTCCACACTCACCACAGTACTGAGACCGCCCTCATCAAAGAGTTCAATGACATCCATATAAACACAGACTGTGGAAGAACCACAGTGCTGGTTCTGTTGCACCTCAGCGCATCATTTGACTCTGTTGACCGTGAAATATTATTAAAGCGACCGGAGAGCTGGGTCAGATTCTCTGGTACAGCACTCAATTGGTTCAAATCCTACCTAAAGAATGGGGACTTCTTTGTGTCAATAGGTAACATCTCATCAGAGTGGTCATAAGTCATATGTGGAGTACCCCAAGGTTCAATTCTGGGACCCCTTCAATTCAATTTCTATATTCTCCCACTAGCTGAGGTTATAACAAGAAACAAGATTAGTCACCATAACTCTGTAGATGATACTCAGCTCTACATTACGACATCACCAGGTGACTCTGAACCCATCAATGCACTGAACGGATGCTTAGACCAAATCACTGCATGGATATGGAAAAGCATTCTCTAGCTGTACAGAAACAAAACTGAAGCTATTATCTTTGGACCTAAAGAGGAACATACTAGAGTCAGCTTCAGTTATTTCATCTGCAAACTAGTGATCAGGTCCGAAATCTGGGTGTAGTGATGGCCTCAGACCTGAACCTTCAAGGACACATAAAAACAGCCTTCTATCACCTGAATAACATCTCCAGGATAACAGGAATGATGTCCCAATGAGATCTAGAGAAACTCATCCATGCGTTTATCTTTAGTTGCATTGATTACTGCAACAGTGTGTTCACAGGTCTACCCAAAAAAATCAATCAGACAAAAGCAGCTGATCCAGAACACTGCTGCTCACAGTCTCACTTAAACCAGGAAGATAGAGCACATCATCCCAGTTTTAAAGTCCTTACACCGGCTCTCTGTATCTCATAGAGTAGACTTTAAAACATTTCTGTTAGTTTATAAATCACTGAACAGCTTAGCAACAAAATTCATTAAAGACCTGTTGCTGTTCTGTTGTACTCTGCAGAACCAGAACCAGAACCAAACATGGAGAAACAGCATTTAGTTCCTATGCTCCACAAATCTGCAAATCAGCCGAAACACCGAGTTCCTTTAAATCAAGACTGAAAACCCACCTGTTTAGAGCTGCTTTCGCCCCATAATAACAGGAACATTGACCAACCCATTTTGATGTGTATTGGTGTTTTCACCTGATATAATTTAATGTTTGTTACTGGTCTCACAACCAGTGACTGTTTCAATGTGTTTATGATGTTTTTATGTTTTCCTGATGTAAAGCACTTTGAACCGCCTTGCTGCTGAAATGTACAAATAAACTTGTCTACAAAGAATTCCCTCAAAAGGGCAGAAACAAAATCCGTGCTGCATCTTTCAGGTTTATATTTGTAAATAGAGTTGAAAAAAAAAAAACCACAAAGTTTTGTTTCCACTGAACTACTTTGTGTTGGTCTACAATTTAAAATCACAATGAATTACATTGTGTTTTGTGGTTGGAGTGTGAAAAAGATTAAGTGGTACGAGTATTTTCTTTTCCAACGAAAAAAAACAACAACTACAGACGCATTTTATTTTTAATTTTTTTTATTTATTGTTTGATGTTGATGCTCTAAATTATTGTTCTGTGGTGGCATGAAATGCTGGGAGAGAAGAAATACAAATAGAGCAGTAAAACCCGAAACAATAATGTTTAACTGTCATGTTCACTTTATCATTTCTCTGAGTACAAAGTGGCCTTGGGCATCGGCAGATCAGCAACACTGGATTCATTGTCTTGCTCTCGCCACCCGGCTTCATCAGCGTACTTTATTGTATGGTGTGAACAACAGCCCCATTGTTCGCTGCACTGGGACATGTAGCTTGTCTTTTCATGCCACTTGAGGTCAGTACAACCCACATTACCGAGTCTAGAGCTTTACTGGCGTGCTGTGACTGGGCCTCACGGTGGCCTTTGAAAACACCGACTGGAGTTTTAATAAAATGAATGGAATAAGTTAATGTTTTTATTTTTAAACGAGCCAACTGGGAGCTAATACTGATTTATTTTGACATCGTACATCCTGTACTGTAGGGACAGAGACTGTTACAAATACAAATCATTTAACTAACAGAATTACAGCATTTGATGATCTTTTAAATAAGAGCTCATGGTTCTTATTGAGTAAAAGGTGGATTGCCCCCTCTGAGGTCGGGGTCAGCCTCTCCCTCAAGCCGAGGAGTTTAAGTATCTTGGTGTCTTCTCCACCAGTGATGATAGGATGGAATGAGAGATGGATAGACCGATTGGGCCTTCGTCTGCAGTAATGCTGGGACTACTGGTCTGTGTCAAATACCAAAATAGCAAAGTCATCGATTTACTGGTACATCAGCGTTGCAACCCTCACCTTTGGTCATGAAGTATGAATTATGACCAAAAGGACGAGAACCCGGGTACAAGTGGCCGAAACAAGCTTCCTCCAGAGGGTGGTTGGGCTCAGCCTTAGAGAAAGGGTAAGGAACCCAGTCATCCGGTGGGACCCTCCACTGACCAGAAGTGCAATAAACAGTAGAAAATTCCTTTATGGCACAAACACCTTTTTTCTCAGAGTATTTGTGCCGCCTTTAATCTAATGCCACCCTGAGCAGCGTTCATGGTATATATTAAATCACAAAAGCCAACGACAGGAAGAAGAGTATATAATAAATGTATAGGCTTGATGTAAATATGAAATATAATACAGTATATTCTGTGGAGTGGCAGATTTGGTGATGGGTAACGTGGCTCTACAACCCAAGGTGTCATGCACTTGAGAAAGTACTCAGATAATAATAATAATAATAATAATAATAATAATAATAATAATAATAAAAGTAATCAAAACAGTCAACAATTAGTTCTATGCAAATACATTTTCTGTTACTTGGTTGCTTTTCCAATCTATGGGAGATTGTTTTTCACAGTTTGAGCTTGGTAAAAAAATTTTTTAAATGTGTCTGTTTAGATTTGTAGCTACAGAGATGGCACTGAGTTAAAAGGCAAGGTCACTATTTTTAAAATATTCTGAACCCCTTTTGAACATCTCTAGTTCTAAATCAGGAATACTTAACACAGGTCAAACATAAACTGGACTGTTATACACTGAACATCCTCTTTGTGAGTCCTCTAACAATTTAGAATTCACAACTAATTATTATTAATTGAAAAAAGACATTTTTGACTCTGATAACATATGTAAATTATTAATTGGAAAAAAAACATTTTCGACTCTCATAACTTATGTAAAGTTAAAATGAAAATGTGTGCTTTACTGGTGTGAGAGATGCAAAAGGAGGGCCACTCTTGGGATGACGTTGATAAAAAACCCTGCACTGATTGTGTGTGTAGCTGTAAATGTTATTATTATAGAAATATAGAAGCTATGAATTGGTGATAAGGGTTAAAACATATGTTATTGCCTTAAAACATAACTGAATGAGAGTTTCCCCCGGCCATTTCATAAACGATCTAAAGACCGTGGTGTTGAAAAGAAAATTAAATCAGGAGGGCGTGGGTTCGAATCCAGGCTGCGTCAAGAAGGTTCGGACAAGTCCTTAAGTTGTAATGCCTTGAGGTTACGATCCCTGAATAAGGGGCCAGCCGAAGAGACTCACATATCTCAACAATTAAGTTTTGATTCTGTCGTTTTTTTAACAACTTTATTGATCAGGACACTACACGTTCAAACAAGAATCTCCACTTTGCATTCTCACAAAAAAGAGAAATAAAATAGTTATATACCGGAGATCAACTTAACTTGTTCAAGGCAAAGGAAAACAAATAAATAAATTAACAGGCATTTGCATTAAAACAAATGGAAGCATACAAATCCAATCTACAAAAGTATAAATACATATAACATATGTATTTAAGGATTTAAAATCAACACTTAACAGAGACGGACACATTTCAGCAATGACACAATTTAACTTTAGCATTTTGTCGAGTCAAATCACCAGAAATTGTGACGTCACTACAATTTTCTTTGTATACGTCCATATTTGTCAGGTAACAAAGATAAAGAGAAGATTTTGAGGTCGTTTTTTTTTTTAAACATATCAGTGAAGGTTTTTAATTTTTTTTTTTCATTTACATACACGTATTACCTATATGATATCTTCCCATAATCATGATAATATTGAGATTTTGTCGGTTTTACTTTCGGTGCGTTTGAAATCAAACGCCGCGCCTCCCGCTGCACGGCCACGCCCCGGCGCGCTCTGCGCCTGCGCAATTACGTCGCTGCGCAGCTCGTTGCTGTGCTGCTGCAAGGCAATAGAGCAGCTGCAGAGAGAGAGAGAGAGAGAGAGAGAGAGAGACGGGCAGGCTCATGCTGGAAAAGTCAGGAACGCAACATTTTCTCCCTCTGTGATCCGACACGTTTTAACTCCAACCTTATTCTTTTTTCTTCTTTTTTTTTTTCCTCTGCACATTGCATGTAATTTGTCTCGCTCGCTTTGGGGCTGCGTTTCTCATCCCGACGGCCTGAAATGACTGGATAGGTACCGCGTCTAGCCAATGCTTGCTGCAGGGGCTCCTGTCTTGTGGATTATCCGTCGTCGTCGTCGCCGAGCCAGTCGCACGGTCGAGCCCGGAGGAGGCCCCGCTCTGCTGGATGGATGTGCGTGAGGCGGCGCGGGGATAACGATGCTGCTGCTCGGCTTTCATCGGCACTGGGTCAACTGATCTTGGATGTCCGGGCTACATCGCCCCCCATACACGAACCATTTTCTCCCGCAGCAACACTTTAATTCCTTAAAAACTGGACGCCCCTGGAACAGTTTATGACGGTAAGAACGAGAACATTTTATATGTATTTTTTATATATATTTTTTCTCCCCCAACAGTCAGTTGACGTTAGCAAACTAGCTTAGCTCTGTCACTTTTATCCACCTTGAAGGTAAAACAGCTATTAATGCTACATAAAATTGGGGGTAACACTTCTGTAAACGACGGGCCTGCTTCGGTGTTCTCCTTTTTTCATTCAGAATAAAAAATAAATAAACGCGTTTTAACGTGTAACTGTCGCGTAGCCTGCTTGTTAGCTAACTGCTTTTTTTCCTTTTTCTTTTTTTTTTTAGCCCATTTGCGTTAAAAACATTAGCTAATGAAATGTGCGCAGTGTTGGTACGTATTGAGGCTTTAAAAAAAAAAAAAAAAAAAGCCCGTCCACGCTCCATTGTGTTGACATGCCTATTTATTTATTTATTTATTTTTTATCTCATAAAAAAAAAGAGGGGGGGGGGGGGGCTCATTCATTGGACAGTGTACAATAAGCCCCCCTTTTAATGAAGGGTCCGGATAGCTTTCATTGCGGCTTATTCGGCGCCATTGTAACATTTCAATTGTTGTTTTTATGCATAATGTCAAACCTTTATGTTTAGTTTATTATTATTATTTATTTATTTTTTTTTTTTATTGTGACATATTCTAGAAACGTCACACCAGACCAGTCCGCCTGCCTGCATGGATACTTGCTTTTCAGCGGGTCTTTTTTTTTCTAATAATCGGTATTTATGGTTGAAACGGAGCGCAGGGATGTGATGAGGCGTCCTCCTTTTTTTTTTTTTTTTTTTTTTTTTTTTTTTAAATCTCTCTCTCATCCCCCCCAACCCCCCCTACCGACGATGACGTAACCCTCCGCCATCCGTGCCACATCTTTCGGGTCGCAGTTGGTTCCTCCGCCGCCTGCTGCTGAGATCATATGGACCGTGCTCGGTCCCGTTTGTCTCGCCTCTCTCCATCACTGCGACCCGGTTGAAGTCGCCCATGAATGGCGGTAGATCCGCATGGCTGTTTACTTTGAATGGACCGCCTCATCCGGACCATGGAGTTATGAATGAAATCCCCAGGATGAGGTTTTGGGTGCAGGGTAGGGTGGGGGGGAGAGATGAGGGCCACAGCTAGTTTTGTTGCCATACACCAGGGGGTCTGCAACCTTTCCACTCCAGATAGCCATGTTTGCCTTCAGCCTGGCAAACAAATATTACACGATCTTTTGGGGAAATTAAGGCCACTTCTAATTTTTGATATCTATTAGCAAAAATATATTGTAATTTTTAAAGGATCATTATTTATATTTTTAGTTTTTTTTTTTTTTTTACAGAAATGAGGATAGATATGTTGTCTTCTATTGACAAGAAAAACGGATCAAAAGAATAGTTGCTGTGGAAAATGAATGGCACTTAATACATAAACAAAACAGCTAAAACCTCAATTTGTTGCATGTATTTTTTTTTGTCTTTAAAACTCTTGGTACTTTCCAATCTTTTTTTATTAGGAGGTCCTCTATTGCCGCAGGTTGCAGACCCAGGCCATACACCAAACACGTTCCCCCCCCCCCCCCCCCAGGTGAATAATAACAGATTGATTGTTGCCAGGAGGATACTTCAGCATTATTCAAGTGAGGTTCTGTTGGAAAGCTGTGAGCCGGCAACATCTTACCTGCAGTAGAGACTAGGCCCCCATTGTAGGTTATTTTTTTTCCCTGTTTATCCGTTTTTTAATGCGCAATTCAAAGTATAGCACTAGAAGGGGGTTGAAGGAATCGGAGAAAATTCGAATTAGCTCACTAAATTTTGCAAAAAACTTTTTTTTAACTTTTTCAGAAAACATTAAATGCGCTAAAGAGGAGATGGAAACACATTTGTAGAATCAGTTCTGACTTAGTTTACCTCTCATGACTGATCAGCTGTTTCTTCTCGGATAGTCGCATAACTAGCTGCCACGTGGCGAGTAAATGTTTGCACTAAATAAGTCGTGGTTTTCAGTCATCGTTAGGGTGGATGCTTCTTTCAGCTCGTATGTCAACAAGCACACACGTACAGAAACCCTTACGCGTTCTCACGTCACATGTGTTGCACCCTAAAGTCGTCGTCATGGTACCTGACTCTGGCATTCATAATGGCTGCTACTCGCAGCAACATTGAGCAAAACTTCATACTTTTTAGCTGCTCTCTATTATTTCTGTAACATTTAAATGGTCATACAGGTGTTCATCAGACGGGATGTTTCAGCTCTGTTTTGACAACAGTGTGAGCGTCCATGTTTTTTTTTCTTCCTTACTGTCCGTCAAGGAAAACCGGAACGCAAAAAGGGGAGATGACATAATCCGCGACTCGTTTATCCTGACCTCCTAGGCAAAAGCAGCGCTCCAATATTCCCGCAGTAATGAACTGGCTACCTGTCCAGGATGTATGGCCTTCCTCTTACCTATTGGTCTCCACGGCAACCCTTAACAGGACTAACTGAGTGTGAAAAATGGATGAACTCAAAGACACCTAAAATAGGAAAAAGAATAGAAATATAAAACTAAACCATAACTTTTAGCTGTATTTCTAAACTAGTTGTTCTTGGTGTGGATGGCTCCCAGTTGATTTGGGGAGTTTATTCAGCACCGCTCCAAACCTGACCTCTGTTAGTTTTTTTTTCAGATAAAGATTTTTTTTTTCAGTGCAGGAGGACTGAGCACATGGTTGGAAATTAGATCCGAGTTAAAATCCCATTAATGACAGCTTTAAATCAAGATCTGAATTAGGGCTGAACGATTTTGTAAAATAATGTAATTGCGATTTTTTTTTTCTTAATATTGTGATTTAATGCGACTTTTTTTTTTTTTTTTTTTTTTTTTTTTTTTTTTTTTTTTTTTTTCCCAGTTTAATTTATCATGTGTTTCAAAATATATACAAACAACAAATCAGTTTGTTTCCTTGCCATGTGGATTAGTTGCTAAAAGACCCACAGCATCTAAACTCAGAGCAGTAATGATTGCGTTCTGCCTACAATATATTTCAATCAAAATTGCAATTTTGACTTTTCTCCGCATTAACTACAAGCAACAAAAATGGCCTCTAAATAAAGATGTTTGTAAACAAGGACTATTTTAAATATGAACTTTTAATGTTTCTATTGATCAGAATATTATTCAAAAGAACAGCTTTTGATTTAATTGGACATCAACCCTTGTTGAACATAAAGTGCAAAGTCCAAACAACAAGCAAGTCTATGTATTAAACTGATTGACCAGAACTTAAGGCTTTGTATGATTATACAAACTCTAAAACAATAATAAAATTAGATTATCTCACTGCTGCAACTGTCTTCCCTTCCATGTGGAGGCAAACCCACTTCAAACATTTTACTGACACCTAATGGACATGTCTAATTCCCTAATTGTTACATAGCCAAAAATTGCAGACCTCTGCGTTTTGGAAATTGCATTATTTTAAATCACGATTATATTGAAAATGCGATTAATTGTTCAGTCCTAATCTGAATGGGTCGTGTTTCTTCAAAACGAACTTCTCACACTGCTGGGCTGCGTCCATCCATGTTTCTGTTCACGCCTAATTCATAAAACAGAGCTGGCCAGGGGGTTGGTTTTAGAAACTGAACCGAAAAAAAGCAAGCAACCCATGTTTGTGTCATGAAATAAAAATGCATTTCTATTTTTACTCCCTTTTTTATGAGTTTCTCACTGTTGTGCTGAACAGAACTCCAGCCTGAACTCAAAGCTCGGGCTCCCCTCGCTCTGCTTTAAGTGCTGCCTTTTAGCAGTGAAAGGGGCTCAGCTGGGCACGATTAAGCTTCCCATGGCAGGAGCCATGCTTTTCTTTAGAAGCACACCTGAACCTGTGCGTCTGAAGTGTGCAAACCAGAGGAGGCACAGGTGTGATAAAAGTCACAGGAATAAACTGTACCTGTTAGCAGAGAGCAGAGGGGTAACCCACTGCTGTACTACCGCCAGACGTTAAGGTATTTTCCACCAATGTAACTTTGGGTGGGATCAAATAAAGGAACATACTCAGCAGTGCCTCTTTATCCTATTTTCGTTTTACATTTCTTTTCGAGAGATTTAGTTGTGGGGCAATGTTGAATATTCTGTTCCGTCAAAACCAAACCAATTAGTTTTCCTCAAAGATGAGTTGAATATTTTTAAATGCACAAATGTCTGTTACTGTTTTTAAATACCTATGTACCATAACTATTTAACTAGTGTCCTATTTCCTGTTTCAAGGGTGTTTTTATGATAAAAAAATATATGATCTACCATGATGGGCTTGACTTAAAGAACTATAACATGTAATTTAACTGAGATCGATACTCAAGTTTAGGTCCAATCCATTCACATGTTTTGGTATAAATTGAGATACATGGGTTACCCCTCAATTTGGGATTTTAGATCACTTTTATTGTCCTAATTTATACCTCACATACATGATCTTGGGATATTTTAATCCCGTTCCATAATGTTTTAATCGCACAACTTTCTGATTGGTTCAAATAAAAAAAATTCTGTTAAATTTGAAACGGGCTGTTCAGTTCATTATAGATTTTTCTTTCGTGGCTAACACCAATCATGGCCTTTTATAAAGAAAGATGCACCAATATTGTGATATTTTGGAACATATCTCTTTCTACCTATCTAAGATAGATGATTAATGTTCAGATGGAAAGCATCTGCTAATAGGAATGGAGACTTGTTACCACATATAAACATTTATGTCCTCCCTGTTTCTATCAAATCTATCAACTAGGAATATGCAAGAATCAGATTGAATCCACCGTGCTGTACAAGCTGTGGCTGAAGGGGGCTGGTAACCTCTTCCTAGCAGGTAGAAATTGTTGATGCTGTTGGCAAAAAATGTGAAAGCCCTGCCAAAGCGGAGAACTAAAAGATAAATCTATCGAAAAATAAATGCAGGATAGTGACAACCCCAATTGTCCCTCGTTTCCACAACCAATATTTCTTAGGAGTAAAGAAGCTAAGGAAGACAAAATCACAAATTAGTTGGAAAGGCCCATTCAGTCCTGCAGGGTTCCACATATTTTTCCAAATAAAATAAGTCTGTTTCTAACAGAAACTTTTTTTTAAAATATATATATATAGTTTCAATTAGGGTTGTCACGATACTAAAATTTCAAACTCAATATCCATCCTCAGGAAAATATTTGACACTCGATACCAGTTTCGATACCACAGCGATTAAAAAAAATTACATAATTAAAGGGATAAAAAATATTTTATTAACATGAATAACACCCGTTTTTCAATCTCAACGTGAAACAGAATCACAGATGCTGGTTAAAAAAGTGAGCAAATAAATGCTAAATGAACAACCCAAGCTAACACACGCCTAGTTAGCATGCTAGCCACTGCGACTCTGACAACATTAATGTGGCCCACCAGCCGCGCTAACATCAGCAATATGTTTAATGTATTAAATTAAATCATAAACGGTAACTGTAATTTGTTAACGTGTCATAATTCATGATTAAGGCCAGGGTGTCGGTCCTTGAGATGTTTGGCCCAGTCTGTTGAGTCGCTCGACTTCTTTTCCACCACTTTAAAGCATTGTTTGGACACAGGCTTGTCAAGATCTTTGGGTTTCCTTTCTTCGTTTGCCTCGTAGGCAAAATATTAAGTATCGAGACCATGCCAAACTAGTACTGTATCCGGGCACGGCTTTTGTATATCAATATTTTTCAGAGTATTGATATTTTTTAAACCCTGGTTTTAATGCACTTTGGGAAGGTAAAGGGACAATACTCTCTCCGTTGTCTGCCTGCAAGATGAATGTAGGCTGTGCAACGTAGAGCTATCTGCATTGTTCAAACATGTAAAACAGAAGCACCGCGGGGCCATGAGGCAACGCTGTAGGGGTGGGTTATATTTTGCTTGTAATTTTTTTTACCATTACGACACGTTGGACACATGCTAATCTAGGCTACTCATGCTAATGTAAGATGCTCAGAACAGTATGGCATGTCAAGTCTGTAGTAACTTTTTCTGTTTTTAAAATATGTGAACAGAATGGGCAGTGCTGCTAACCTGAATCACAGGGATTCATAGGTGGACAAATATAGCATTATTGGAGTGTACAAGAAAATTTGGCTTGAATTCATTTAAAAAATAAAGAGGAAAAACAACCTAAACACAGCTGGGAAGCTGCTCAACTTTCTACCCAAAGTAGGAGAGGTCTTTTTCCTTGTTGTATTTTCATTTGCTGTTTAATTTGGTATTTTGTCACATTGCTAATGGTATGGCGACATCTACCTGAAGAGAGATGGAATATATTGATGAACTTCAGTCATGGGTAGTTTTATTTTCACAGCCGGTCACCTGATGCTACATGATGGGCAACCACATTCAGTGGTTTTTGTTATATTTAAATAAGAGGTTTATCTTAAGATTTAGCAAGTTAACATGGAGCGTCACGTTACCGACTATTTAATGTTGCTGTTTCTGTGCATATTAATATTTCTGAAAACCTTTACAAGACCTGCAGGATGAGTAAATACTATTTTATTTCTGTTTGCTAAAGCGTTAGGAGTCACTGTACATGCGTAAATAAAACGGCAGTAATTTTGCCATTTGATTCAACACTTGAGTGAAGGGATAGCTCACTGTTTTCAGCAACTCTGGACTATATTGTTCAGCTCTGCGTTAAAATCTAAATGCCAAGATTTGTCAAAGCTGGACTTCATTAATACACAATTTAGCTAATTCTTTAAAACATTTGTGAAACCATTTGAAAGTGTCCATTGTGTAATATTCCACTTTAATGTTAAGCAGTCTCTGAGTTGATCTGCAGAAGGTGTCATTGAAATAATCATTGACTAATCAGCTAATAAGAGACAATATTGATGAATTCATCTGTAGAATACCAACGTCATGATCAATTACAGCTCTAACTTCATTTTCAAAGCTTTGAAAGGCCAGACGTTGTTTTAGAAAAAGGCCGGTTTGGAGTGTATTAATTGGACAATGCGTTTAATATTAAAGTAATCTTAGAAGGCCAGATAATTTGAATCTTAGTGTGAATATTTAGCTTTCCAAAAACCTTCTCCATTTGATCAATATCACCTTTTTCTTAAAGCTAAAGCTATACTCATCTTCCCACTCTATCTCTGACAAGCAGCTTCTTTCTTGTGAGCCTCAACATTTGCAAGGCACACCCTTCCTCTTTGCTTTTTGCTCGGTAATACATACAGATTAATGTAGGTATTAACCGGCAGCTTTGGTAAGAGCAGTTCTGGCTGGGCGCTGTGGGCAAGATGCAGCGTCAGGCGCGGAAGACGTGAACGTTTCCATCTTGGCATCGTCTCCAGAGGTTTGCATAACCCTTCCATGTATGCGGTTGTTTATTTTCATTGCATCGATCGTTTTAACCCAGCGTACAAATTAATAGCTTAGCGATGACGCGTGGTAGATGGAAGCTGAGTTTGGTTTAGGCGGAGGTTTCCTGCAACGCTCTTCTTATGCTACAGTTGTTGGTCCGTGTGACTGGCACTATCTAGGCGAGCCACCCAAACAACCATGCTCTCATGCAAACGTCTAACCAGATAGATCTGAAAAAAGGCAGCTAGTTAGTGGTTTGTTGCTTGGGCGGAAATGGCACCCGACTTCAGCAAAAAAAATCGCCTCCTAAACTCCAAACACAGCTGTGTTTATTCGCTGCAAGTTGCCACAGCTACAGAACGCCAGGATGAAAAGCGTCTTAGCAGATCTCCAATTTGGAAATGGAAAGCATGTAATGCCATATTGACATGGATGCATTTAATTTTTATTTGTTGTGAGAGAGAGAGAGAAAAAAAAAATCCCTTTTCCAATGAGCTCTTAGCAAGCTGCTGCCTTGTCTCGGTGGCATTGTGTGTGTTTGCAGGTTTTAACCTTCAAAGCTCAGACGTAAACGTTGTTTTCTGCCTGTGAACACTGGGTTAAAAATAACAGTTGCCTTGTAGATAAAGTACAGAGAAATTCAGTTACGCATTAATGTCTAATAAGACTAATTCAGGATATCTTTTTTTCTGTCATGGGCGTTTGAAATGCTGGTAATGCCGTTTTAAAGCTTTTGTTTGTACCATTTTAATGGTAAGAAAGGGAAAAGCGTTAATTGAAAGTCCAGTTTGCTCTGGGATATTATGAGTACTTTGTTGTTTTTACTATTTGTCCCAATATTACCCGTTACGTGTGGGTCAATAAATCACATAGAGCTGTATATCCCATTCAGACGAAGCAGAAACCTACAAGATTTGAAACCTGCTCCCAGAGTGGGAGAGTTTGCGGTTTCATCTTTACGCTCAAATCTTTCTGTGCAGATGCAGCATTCGGCTCTGTGTGGATGTAGCCTAAATATCGCCCAACTCCTGTTTGCCTCTCTGGATTTGTGGTCCAAACGGCGATCAACATCGTACACTGCAAAAACAAAACTAAAAATAAGTCAGTTTTTCTTGAAATTAGAGTATTTGTCCTTGATTTGAGCACATAAATAAGATTGTTTGCCAATGGAATGAGATTTTTGCACTTAAAATAGGAACAACTCATCTCTATCATCTTATTTCAGGTGCAGTATATCTAATTATCTTAGTTTAGGGGTCAAAATAGTCACTACATTGGCAGATAATCGTATTTACCTGCTCAAATCAAGGATATATGCACTAATTTGAAGAAAATTTGACTTATTTTTAGTTCAGTCTTTTTTAGTTTAACAGCAATCTCAAACAGCAATTGTTTTTTCAGATTGGACTCATGGTTTTAAGGTGATATTCACACAAACTGATATTTTTTGTGGTATATTCAGTTTTTATCCACATGCAAAGTATAAAAGCGATATACTCGGATATACTCAGAAAAAATTCTAATGTTCTATCCATGTTGATTTGATAACTGATCAGAAGATAAATGGAAATAATCATGTTTAGGCTCACTTTATAGATGCCTATTCTGAGCCAGGTTTCCACCAAACACGTTCTAGTGCTAAACTGGCACTAGCACTTGCTTAGAACCATGTTTTAGGTTTCGCCTGCCACGGTCTCTGGTTCTAGCATCAGTAAGCTGGTTCTTTCTCTGCACCTTCTCGGAGTTGGCCAGAAGAACCACTTTCGTCATGACCAAGGAGCCGGATCATTGACTTACTGTCACTTAAGACAATTACAGTAAAAAAAACAGCTGGTCCAAATTAATAAAATGTTGGATTAGCATCAGAATAACACCAGCTCACTGTCTCTTCACATTTTTTAATTTTTTTTAATTTTGGTTTCCCGCGTCAATGTTGGGTAGGTCCCTGTTGGTCTGTCAGTATAGCCAGGCAGTTTGAATGAATCCTGCTGTTAACGTTTCACTCTCGTTTTTAAGCGCTGCTGGTGTGGCCAAGCTGGTTTTAAATTGTGAAGCGGTCCCATAAGCTGTTTGTTGTTTAAAACATTGTGAGTAAAGGAAGCGGTACATATCAGGGCAGGGATTCTGGGAGGAATAGTCAGGTTGTGGTAAACAAACTAGGAACTGGGTCCAACCCGCTGGGTCTGGTGAAGCACTGAAGATCACTACAACAGCAGGGGCCGTTTTATTTTCCTACACCTGTCATTCTTTGTCTTAACTCTTTTTCCATTGAACTTCAAACGTAAGCCCTGGAAATAAAAGAATAAGAGGGAAGGGTAAAAGAAAACCTCAAAGTTGCTTTGGTAACAGGTCCAGGAGGGAACCCTGGACATCTCTCTTCCCAGCAACGCCCTCTGGCTAAAAGGTATAGTGGATGAAATTCTTCCAGACTATCATTTTATCCTTTGGCTGACCTACATATGCCAACCATTGTGACGCGCTCACCTAACGCCAAAGTGCGTGTACGTTCCTTGCTGTTTTCCTATGGGCATGCGCACTTCTAGTGTTTATGTATCCGGTTAGCTTAGCGGTTAGCTTTGGTGTTAGCCGTTCATTGTGGCTCCGCTGCTCTCACTGTGTAATTTGAAAATGGCTGACAGTCACAAGAAGCAAAGCACATACAAGTTTATGAGAAGAAGAGGAAGGCCTCATTAGAAAAAAAAAATAAGACCAGAGTGGATTTTTTTTTCACGCGATCCGCCCCAGGGAGCGGTAAAGAAGGTACGATGTTTTTTGCGCATGCAGCGTTTTCGAAATGGGACCTGCCCGTTTCTCACTTACATTTCCGGTAAGATTGTCCACTATATATTTAAGGCTGTCACATAGGGTGTTCTGTGAGAAGCGAGAAATTTGTTCTCACTTCCTCAGCTGCGAGAACTAAATGACTCCCAGCTCTGCTCTCGCTGCTTACTCTCCACACATCTGGGCGGAACCGGTTCCTTGCAGGGTGTCCAAATGGACTAGAAAGCTCAGGAAATGGGTTGAATTAAATTTTCTTTGGAGCATCTGGAAATCCACATAAACGTCCTCCAATGAGAGGAATTTTTGGGTTTTGTTCTTCACCTCCACATCTGGGGGCAGTGGCTTCATAAAAAGTCTCTCCAGATAGCAGCTGTTGTAATTAATCATCTATTATCGTTCTCACTATGAGCCACTTATGAGTTCCGACCCAGTTTGTGGAAAATGCAGGGCTCAGTTATACCAACAGCGGCACTATTTTAATTTCCCCCTGGGGCTGATAAAATATTATTGAATTACTGTAACATGTCATTGATTGTTATGTAATGGAGACATAACCAGTATAAGTAAAGTCACTGCACTGTTGGACATCTGGGGAACCGAGCTGACGAAGGGATTCTCTCTTGCATGGAGCTGTAATTTGCGTCATTTAAACTTTTTCATGTGGTTTATTTACACACAGGTGGAACACGTTCATGTCACGTAAAGGTTTAGTTAGAAACAATTAAATGTGTTGTTGTTTTAGACAGATTTTCTGGTTGTTTTTATTCAGTCGGTAACAGAAGATGAATGACACACTGTTAGGCTTGGCCAGTTTTGTTTTGAAGTGTCACGTCTAATGAAATCAGTTTCACCTTTTGTCACGTGTTGATTTAGCCGCTTAAATCCCCTCTGCTCTCTATTTCAGAAAGGAAACTTTGTGGTAACTCTGGTATTTAAAAAAAGCATTTAATTAAAGCAGGAATTAAGGTTAGAGAAAACAGATCTGTCACCACCAAAAAAAAAAATACGTCATGTAAAATATTTTCTCTTGAAAGGAGAATGACTGAACGATAATTATTGTTTTGTTTTGCATAATGTGTGTAGCAGTCATTCAAGAACTAGAAACACAATTATTAATAAAAGACAAACAAAACTATTATCCTTTCTTTTAAAAAGGGCGTTTGTGGCCACAAACGCAATAAAGCACAATAAAAACGAATTGGCAAAAGGTACACCTGCTATTCTCCATTAAAAAAAAATGCAAAAGCATCAACTGTTAAACTAACCGTCCATTAAGATGGACTTTTCTGTTCATATCTTGTAAAATTTAAGCACATTTTACTAACAATTATTAATAAAGTGAACTTTTTTTAAAGATCAGTTTATACTTTTTATACGTTTATACTTTTATGCCCGTTCATCCATAAATTTTGGTAACCTTAACCTGTTCTATCTTCAGCAGTACAGCATCAGCTGGTTAGGATCTCAACAGAAGGAACCCATTCTGTGAAAGTTATCCACAAAGCCCCGTTAAGGCATTAGAAAAATATTTCATGAGATTTTAACACAAAGTTGCACTATAGGACTCATAAGGTTCAGAGCTGTCAAATAATATCTTTAGGCGAGGGCTTGTACAGAACATGAAATAAAGTAGTGGTAGCAAAAGAAGTATTTTAGGGAGAATATTGACAAAAAGTTTGGATAAAACAAAATTAACTCCTGTGCTCATACTGACTAAACATAGTTTCAGTTAGTACTACAGACCTGGTGGAGAAGAACCCCCTAAAAACTCGATACACAGCTTAGAATAAAGAAATCTCATCCCTACACACAGACTACAGTCTGGAATCGGCTTTTACCATTTTAAAGGTGTGGATCAATTTGTTAAACAAAATCAGGCATTGAAAATATAATTTTTATATTATTTTCAAGTATTTATTAATGTTTTTGTTAATTTTATGTTTAAATGACATCCTTTATCTTTTATTTGCTACATCTGGACTAATTCTTAGGGTTTTAGCCATCAGTATTTTCTTTCTGGAGCTTCTGCCTTACAATCTCCACAAAAATACTCCCAAACATCAAACATGGAAAAATTCAATGGAAACATTTTGACCTCTAACAAACCTTAAATCAGGGTTTGAATGGAGTGCGATCTAATGCAAATCAAAGTCTTTATTCAGCCATTTTTTTCCTACCCCGAATAGCAAAATAAAGGCAAGGCAAGGCAAATTTATTTGTGTAGCACATTTCAGTACAGAGACAATGCAAAGTACTTTACATGATTAAAATATAGGAAAATAAAACAGAATAAAAGCAAGTAGGAATAAAATGTACAAACAAAATAAAACATGGGAAAATAGAGGTTAATAAAGGTGTCAAATAAGACAAACTAAGCTTTAAGAAACAGACCTGAGCTGAGGAACATTATAAATTAAAAGATAGAGCGTTTCTACGTTCGGTCAAGTGACAAAAGAAAACACAGTGAAACTGACCTTTAACACATAAATGACCTTCACTGTTTTCTACTCAGAATCTGACCATAATTTTCAGAAAAGATTAAAAATTATGTAATTTTGAAATGGAAAATACACAAGGCTCCACTCATAGACGTGCCTAATTATCAAGTTAGAGGGGGTTTCTGTGAAAAATAAATCTACGAGTTTTTAGCACGGCTGATAAAGGGTGGAAGGAGGGGATTGGACGCACATGGAAACAGCTGGGAGCAAATATTCCTGTTATTCATTTAATGGAGCGATGGCGTGTTCCTCTACGAAAACAACGAGGAACCATGAGGCAGATTAGTCTGTACATCATTGGTAGGTGGAGACACAGGACAGTTCGCCTTAGTCTTGCCTTGGTGGACGTTTCTTTACCTGAGCTAAGCAGAAGTTTGCAGCCCCCTTCTTTACGACCCGCAGGTATGCAGGCACAGCTGCTGCCTGCTTCCTGAGTTGCTGATCATTCTTAAGGACGTGTTTTGTCTTGTCCCCTACTTTGCTATCAAACTGTCTTATCCCACCCCCCCAGCACACACACACACACACACACACACACGTTGTTGTTTTAAATACTTACTGAGGGCCGTGCCTCAACTCTCATTGACTCCCATTCATTTTCAACCCTAAACCTAATTGGCACCTAAACCTAACCCCCTAGCCCAGGAAAAAAAAAAGCGAGGACCAACAAAAAAAGTCCTCACTTTACTAATAAAATGCGTAAAAAAAAATGTGTAACTGCTGCAAGTAGAAGAACACACACACACACACACAGAGCGACGTTGGACAGCTTATGATCCTTCTCCCGCTCTCCCAACATTTTCATGCCTCCTGTGTGTTGACTTGTGCTAGCAAAGAGTTTGTCGACCAATTGCCACATGCTCTTTATAACCTGTTGCCTCTTGGCTAAACTGAGCTCTATGTGTGTGTGTGTGTGTGTGTGTGTGTGTGTGTGTGTGTCAGGTCAGCCCATGAAACAGCTGCTTAAAGAGCTTTGAATACCTTAGAAAGGCAAAGGACACAGTTGCTCAAGCCTGCTGGGTTAGAGCCTAGAATGAGCAGCTCTGCCTGTGTCGCTCTGTCCCTCTTATGAATATTGCATCGAATGTGTTACGGGGCAGACCGCTTATGCTTTTTCTCTCTCTGTTGTATAACAACTAAGACGTGTAAAGTCCTAATTTCAGTTCCTTCTCTAAGCTGCACAGGCTCCCACAGTCTTGTGCAGCTATTTTTTTTTTTTCTTTCTCTGCAGCACTTGACAGAGGTTTTACTGGAACGTCAACAGTTTACTTGGAAAAAAGCTGAGTTTCATCCCTTGCTTATTTAGCTTGGAGATGTGTGGAGGAAAAGCAAAGTGATTCCACATCCAAGCCAAACACGAAGCGCACAGGACCTTATTACTGCTCCACTTGCCTCACACTGCTTCCTCTAATTTCTCTGAGAGGTGTTTTTTTTTTTTTTTTATGTTTATCCTTCTTGGCTTTATCTTTTTATTTGATCTCTGTTGTTGATGAATCATATTGCATGTGACTAGCATGCCCAGGCCAGAGCTGTTTGTAAATTCCTCCTCTCCGTCCTGTTGAGCCCACAGACGTGTGCCAAGTATAGCTGTGGGCTACGACTTTATCGTCACGGTCAGGGCCCTCTGAAATCCGTCTATTTATTTAACTTTTTTTACATTTACTGGAATGCGTCGTTTAAGCTGAAAGGTTTCCGTAGTTCTGTTGTTAGTGGATCAAATCTCAAAATCCAAAACCTGATTGGATTAATTTGATGCCTTTTTGAGGAACTCTTAAAAATCTTTTCTTTTCTGCATTTAGAGGTGGATCGATCAGGCTTTTCTGAGCCGGTTCTTTTGATTCTGATTTTTCTGAAGAGCTGTCGCATAAGAGAAACCATGTTCTGCAGATTAGTTGATAAAGGCACATTTGAAGCCAGCAAATAAAGAACCGCAAGTCCACATACTGTGTGCATGTGATTATGGAGTATTATTGTTATAGTGTACTCATGTGTGTTTTGTACAGGTTGTTTTTTTTTCTTTAATTTCTGCATTGTTGTGTTATTGTTTTGTGGTATAAGTATGCACATCATGAGCATTGTGCAATCTGGTGTCATATTCTTCGTATGTGTGCACATACCTGGCAAATAATGCCGCTTCTGATTCTTGCTGGAAGTAATCCATTTTATTACGTTTAATAAAAAGATTATTTTTTTGTATTTGACCGACATGATCAAGTAAAGTTTGATTGGTTCCAATCTCTAGCCAATTGATTGGTCCATCTATTGTATGTTTCCTCTTTTTTTTTTTTTAAGAATTGTTTCACTTGCCTTCTATGAAAACATCTTAAAATTCACACATTTCATCAGTACAACATCCAAAGGTCCTCAGTAAACATGCGTCTTGGTCTTGTTGAAGATCTGTGTAAGGGGAGGATGATGTAGGAACAGGAGGGTAATGCTAGCTGCCTTGCTGTTTGTTTTAGCTTGTAGCATGTTGGTTGATCTGTTTACATCTATTGTAGAGTCTTTAGTATAAAAAGTTTTTATCTGTATTGGTCCAGACCACTGACAAAGCTGATCAAGGGAAAATGGTCTAATTCAAAGCTCTGGCTTATTGATTGGTGCCTTTCTAGCCTGATGGGATTTTCTTGTACATGTACAAGTATAAACAAAGGATTCCTTAAGAGGTAGCGCATTATCTCTCTGGATGGATGGGTCGTCGGGGCGGGTGGGTTGGGGTCTGGACTGGGTATGCCAAGGTTAGGGCGGTGCTGGGCCCTGATCTCAGCTTGTGGCTTGGGCGGTCTCCTCCATCTTGGTGATCTGTTTATATCTATAGTAGAGTCTTTGGTATAAAGAGTTTTTATCTGTACTGGACCAGACCACCGACAAAGCTGATCAAGGGAAAATGGTATCGCCTCCTGGGTCTGAGGGCTGAACGCTCCTCTGGGGTACCGTAACCTGGACCTGGGAGTGTAGGATGTGTGTGGTGAGTGTGAATTTGTGTACAGCAGCCGTTCTTGTGCGTTATTAGATTGAGTGCATGGTAGGGCTGAACAATTAATCGCATTTTCAATATAATCATGATTTAAAAAAAAACGCAATTTCCAAATTGCAGAGGTCTGCAATTTTTGGCTATGTAACAATTAGGGAATTAGACACCTGTCCATTAGGTGTTGGTAAATATGTTAGAAGTGGGTTTGCCTCCACATGGAAGGGAAGACAGTTGCAGCAGTGAGATAATCTAATTTTATTACTTGTTTTAGAGTTTGTATAATCATACGTAGCATTAAGTACAGGTCAATCAGTTTAATACATAGACTTGCTTGTTGGTTGGACTTTGCACTTTATGTTCAACCAGGATTGATGTCTAATTAAATTAAAAGCTGTTCTTTTGAATAATATTCTGATCAATAGAAACATTAAAAGTTCATATTTAAAATAGTCCTTGTTTACAAACATCTTTATTTAGAGGCCATTTTTGTTGCTTGTAGTTAATGCGGAGAAAAGTCAAAATTGCAATTTTGGTTGAAATATATTGTAGGCAGAACGCAATCATTACTGCTCCGAGTTTAGATGCTGTTGGTCTTTTAGCAACTAATCCACATGGCGAGGAAACAAATTGATTGGTTGTTTGTATATATTTTAAAACGCATGATAAATTAAACTGGGGAAAAAATCGCATTAAATCGCAATATTAAGAAAAAAAATCGCAATTAGATTATTTTCCAAAATCGTTCAGCCCTAATTGTGGGGCCCGTCCCGTCCGGCTGCCGGTTGCCACCCTGACCCACTTGTGCGTCGGTCGTTCTCTTTAGAAAGTGATTCTGAGCGCTACACTGCTGATGGGACACGTTGAGTATTATCAGAAATCATGTTCATTATTGAATCATTACATAAAGGGCAATAAAAATACTTCACGGCGTAGTATGTAATTTTCACATCAAGGATAAAAGAATGAATGTAGAAAGGGCTGGACTGTCGCTAGTAACCTTGATAGTGAAAAGGAGAGATCAGCTCTCCTTTGGTGCGTTGGTACCCAGGCAACGTGAATATAATCAGCTGGGAAGCTAAACAGGGACAAACCTAATCTCACTGTTGTGTTCAAGCTGAAGGCTTTAGACTGGTATTTGCAATTTGCTACATCTCTTGTATAAGTCGGTCACAGAAACGAGGCCAGAGCGCGATGGCCGCCACAAATAATGATTAATTAAACCGTAAATTTGAGACGCGACAGTCAGGCTTTTACTGGACAACACTGACCTTCTCTTGGTGGTCCAAGCATCCGAATCTGGCTTTCTTTCTGAGGACTACCACCCATTAGGACTATATTGCCAAAAATCAAAATTATGATTTAGTCCAACCATAATTATGATTTATTTTGACTTTTCTCTGTATTAACCATAAGCAACAATAATGGCCTGTAGATAAAGATGTTTGTAAACAAGGAATATTTAAAACAAGAAATTTAACAGTTTTTATTTATTAGAATATTATTATTCAAGAGAATAAAACAAGTCTATGTATTAAACAGTTTACCAGTACTTAATGCTACAGTGAGATTCCTGAAAGTTTCTGGTAAAACAGTATGATTATATAAACTCTAAAACAAATAATAAAATGAGTTTATCTCACTGCTGCAACTCTCTTACCTTCCATGTGGAGGCAAACCCACTTTAAACCCACTGACACCTAAAGGATTTGTCTGATCCATTAATTGTTACGTAGCCAAAAATTGCAGACCTCTGCGATTTGGAAATTGCATTTTTTTAAATTATATTGCAAATGCGATTAATTGTGCAGCCCAAATTATAAGCCAAGTTAATTACACTCGGTCCCTTTTTTAAAAAGTTCCTCAGTAACATTAAAATACCAGCCGCAGGCTCTGTTTATATAATTTATCTGCAAAAAAGGTGGCTTTTGGGGTGAGTTACTCTTAAAATATTAGCTTCACAGACTTGGACAGCCCAGCGACCCTTTAGCTGTTGGAGGCTAATGTGGCTAATAATAATAACCCAGGTTATGGTGCAGCTAGGCTGAAGCGGACGGAGCAAAAACAAAGTAGGAACCCGTAGCAACCTACCATGTCGCTGTTGATCACTAAAGAATATACAATATCAGGGTTTCCCGCAGCGCTATCTTGGCGTGGCGGCCGCCACGCCAAACTCACGCTACCGCCACGCCAACATTCCCAAAAAAAAAAAAAATAAAAAATAAGTGACGTTAACACGCGCTTTCGCGCGTGCGTGAATGGCATGGAAAAAACAGATGGATACCCCCGCTCCGCGAGTCGGTCCGCGGAAAACGTGTCGTCCACCCCCCCCCCCGCTCCGCGAAAACGTATCGTCCAACCCCCCCCGCTCGGCGAGTCTGTCCGCGGAAAACGAGTCGTCCACCCCCCCCCCCCCCCCCACCCCCCCCCCCCCCCCCGCTCGGCGAGTCGCTCCGCCTCGCATAAGCAAATTCCTGCGGGAAACACTGAATATACAAAATTAGCACAAAGGCACTCCTGTTGAGTACACTAGCATGAACCAGATCCTTGTTTACGCTGTAAAAAACATGTTTTGTTTGCCCCAGATCCGTTGGTGCATGTTTGTTTTGAAACTTTATTTAGTATAGAATGATTCTCTACTTGTCCGTCAGTATTAAAATGAGTCGTATCAACACCTAATTAACAGGCTAATGGAAGCACATGTGGCAAGACTAAAAACCAGCAACTATGGTAGAATATAATGAGTGCATGACTGAATGAAAGGTAAACACTTCCATGAAGGATATTAACTCAGTGTTTTCTGTTTTAATGTTTTTGCCAAATAGGGAATTGACATTTGGATATTATAGGTCTCTAAACGAAATTTAAGTTTATCGTATTGTAAACAACCAAATATTTGCTCTTAGAAATAACCCTGTACCTTCAAATAAAATGCAGCCACCGTCTGGAATAAAGTATGGAGTAGGGCTGGACGATATAGGAAAAAAAGCATATCGATAAAGTAGAAATCAAATTGATAAATCTCGATAATTATCAATAAATTCATATATTTTAAGTGCAGCCCTGGCCGTTTTATGCTGTTGTTTAGTGAGCTATTTTTAGATAAAAACACACAAACACTGAATTCAAATGCAAGTAATTAATGCTCTCTGAACTCTTTGAAGGGGGGCGGAGCATTCCTGGGTCTGCGTTGTGATTGGTTGGGAGGATGTAATGATGTAATATTAACCTACATGATAGGCTAGAATGCAAAGGGAAAGAAAACTGTTATTCTACTTAACTTTTCATTGACCCTTTTTTTCCATCATCGATATGCGTCTATCGATCGATGTATATCGTTATTGAATTATCATCCAGCCCTAATATGTTATATTTTTCTTAGTGTCTGAATATGGAGTTTGACATTTAGGCATTTTGACAACCCCAATTTGCAGCATTTCTCACAAATAAAAGACAATATTGGTGTGTGTGTTTGTGTGTGTGAGCTTGTATAAAGTAGCCAGTTGTGCAGAAATGAACTTAAGCAAAACATGCAGCCATACCCTGAAAGAAATCAGTTTATCTGGGACGAGGACGGGGATAACATAAGAACAAGTTTGTGAGAGAGAGAAGCAGGGAGACTGGCTGCTATTTATTGGGGCTGGCCATCAGGCTACGAGGCAGCAGGGAGGGATAATAACAGAAGCTGTTACATTCTTGTGGTTTCTCTGATTTCAGCATGAGGCAGGGGGCTGGCTCTGGCTGACTCATGGCGGCTCTGGCTGCCTTCTCTCTCCGTCAGCCTCTGTGCCAGCATGGAGGCAATTACCAGGAGGACAGTACACGGCATCTTTTTGGCCGCTTTAATCTAAGGCGCGCTGATTACAGGACAGTATAAAACACGTAAATATGAACAGCTTGTTCGAGCAGAACCCTGTGGACCGATTGGGTCCAGGCTAGGAGGGGTGACTCTGCCATCACAGAAGAGCCAAAAGTGGTACAAGTGAATGTTTGAGGCTGACACCATTTTGGAAAGCAGATCAGTGACCTGTTGGCAGTCTAAACAGGAGCCTTCAAGGCTGTTTGTTATGTGATACGACGGCATTCCAGTCAGCGCAGCAGCGTCATGAAATCTTTGTTTCCTTTCATTCATACGATGTCACCTTAACATTCGCATGCAGCCAAGGCAGCTCGCATCTGCTTTTTTTTTTTAATGTCTCGCAGCGTTCGTTTTTCTGTTATAAATAATATTGTTATAAAATGGAGAAGTTGTCTGTTTCATTCGTTTAATGAAGCAGACTCCTGGAAACAGAGCTGCTAATCTTCTCTTGTGAAATCGGTTTACAGAACAGGCTAAATCAAGCAAATTAAAGTGTGTGTGTGTGTGTGTGTGTGTGTGGTGTAACCTGGTTGTAACGTGTGTATCAGACCGAGGCTGCAGATGAAAATCTATTTTCATCAGCTCAAGATACGTACAATTATTTTAAGCTGCACTGGTTTGAACTGCTCTGTTGTCACACATCGTATTCGACAGTAGCCTAGATGCTTCCTCTTTTGTTGCACAGGCATAATCTTGGGCACGTATGCGTTGATCTATACAAGTCAGGGTTCCAGGAAAGAGTTAAACGGGAATTCATTGGTTAGATGAGACTCAGCTGGACCTTTTTTTTTTTTTTTTTTTTTTTTGGAAAGACTCCAGGTGGGTCTGGTGTGAAACGAGGGATCAACATGCGGAAAAGCTCCTCATGTCCACTGTTATGTATGACTAAGGGCCTGTGACGCTGGGGGGCCCTTTCTCTTCCAAGGGCCATGAGAACCTGTAACCCGGACATTTTCAATGAAAACCTGGTGGCGTCAGCTTAAAAACCTAAAATGGGTCGTTGTTGGATCTTTTTGCATAATATAGTGATCCAGAACAGATGGCTAAGTCAGCGCAGACATGCTTCACCAGACCCACCAACCCCTGTCCTTAAGTCCTGTAGAGACGGGATCATAAGAAATGCAGGGCAATTAAAGTGTGAGATAGTGGTAATATAATAAAAGACCTTTTATTTTGTTCTGGTACAGCAGAAAAGCATGCACAACATCCTTTTTCTAAAACTAATGTGAATGCTCAGGAAATTTTTCTTGTACCTTTTAAACCTCTGAGCATCAATGAAGGGGGGGGACTGCAATAAATTGCTGTCTTAGTTCTTTTCACCTTAGGCTAACCTAATATTCTGCAGCACGGCAACAACATACAGACCCTGAGGTTAATGTCAGGTAGGCCCACGCTTTCCTGTTTTGGCCCTGTTTACCAACCACAGTGTGTTCCACCCACCTCCATCATCTTGTCCTCACCTAGTTGCACACTCAGCTGTAGAGAGATATCCCCTTACACCTTTCCTACACACGTTTCTTGTTATAGAAGCTGCAGAACACATTCAAACAGGCTGTTGAATCATCAGCTGGGCTCCTGAGTCACTTGTTCCTCTTGAATGGCCTGTGTTCCCGTACAGAAATTCCCTCTTATCCACGTAAAACAGCATTATTGGAGCTGATAATTTGTTTTATTCAGAGTATTTTATTTTTAGGGTTTTATCTTAAGGATCCTGCCAGCCTAATCCTCTGCATGCTGTAACCGTTTCACGCAATCCGAATTCAACCGCCCCACATGCTAGTTTCAATTTACATCTCTGCAGTCAAAACTATGCTAAAATAATTGTGACTCTAAGGGTTTATATTCTAAAAAGATGTTGTATTTCTATACACGAGTGTAAAGCAGCGACCACAGATAACTGATACTACACGTAATTTCAACAAGATGCTAGAGCTAAAGCCTGTCAAGCTGCAAGAGGACTATAGTTTTAGCCTTAGGCAGATTTTATTGTCATTCACTGCACAATGTACATTTGAGCAAAATTTAACAAAAGAAAAAAACCTTTGTTAGGAATGTAGCAGCAAACCAAAAAATACATTTTAAATGTAGGCCTACAGAAAAGTAATGTGTAAGACCATATGAGTAGTATATGTACTGTAGAATATGTAGCATCAGAACGTATTGCAACACTGAAAGGATCATATGATGGGTCAGACAGTACAGTTACTACAGTGTCCATGTAAAGTGACTAGTGTCACACCAGTGTCCATGTCAAGTATCAGTGTCCATGTAAAATGACTGTCACCAGTGTCCATGTAAAGTGACTAGTGTCACACCAGTGTCCATGTAAAGTGACTAGTGTCACACCAGTGTCCATGTAAAGTGACTAGTGTCACCAGTGTCCATGTAAAGTGACTAGTGTCACCAGTGTCCATGTAAAGTGACTAGTGTCACCAGTGTCCATGTAAAGTGACTAGTGTCACCAGTGTCCATGTAAAGTGACTAGCGTCCATGTAAAGTATCAGTGTCCATGTAAAGTATCAGTGTCCATGTAAAGTGACTAGTGTCCATGTAAAGTATCAGCGTCCATGTAAAATGACTAGTGTCCATGTAAAGTGACTAGTGTCCATGTAAAGTGACTAGTGTCCATGTAAAGTATCAGTGTCCATGTAAAGTGACTAGTGTCCATGTAAAGTATCAGCGTCCATGTAAAATGACTAGTGTCCATGTAAAGTGACTAGTGTCCATGTAAAATGACTAGTGTCCATGTAAAATGACTAGTGTCCATGTAAAATGACTAGTGTCCATGTAAAGTGACTAGCGTCCATGTAAAGTATCAGTGTCATGTAAAGTATCAGCGTCATGTAAAGTGACTAGTGTCCATGTAAAGTGACTAGTGTCCATGTAAAGTGACTAGCGTCCATGTAAAGTGACTAGCGTCCATGTAAAGTGACTAGCGTCCATGTAAAGTGACTAGCGTCCATGTAAAGTGACTAGCGTCCATGTAAAGTATCAGCGTCCATGTAAAGTGACTAGCGTCCATGTAAAGTGACTAGCGTCCATGTAAAGTGACTAGCGTCCATGTAAAGTATCAGCGTCCATGTAAAGTGACTAGCGTCCATGTAAAGTGACTAGCGTCCATGTAAAGTATCAGCGTCCATGTAAAGTGACTAGCGTCCATGTAAAGTGACTAGCGTCCATGTAAAGTGACTAGCGTCCATGTAAAGTGACTAGCGTCCATGTAAAGTATCAGCGTCCATGTAAAGTGACTAGTGTCCATGTAAAGTGACTAGTGTCCATGTAAAGTGACTAGCGTCCATGTAAAGTGACTAGCGTCCATGTAAAGTGACTAGCGTCCATGTAAAGTGACTAGCGTCCATGTAAAGTGACTAGCGTCCATGTAAAGTGACTAGCGTCCATGTAAAGTGACTAGCGTCCATGTAAAGTATCAGCGTCCATGTAAAGTGACTAGCGTCCATGTAAAGTGACTAGCGTCCATGTAAAGTGACTAGCGTCCATGTAAAGTATCAGGGTCCATGTAAAGTGACTAGTTTTGTATGTACATTAGGGGACGATTATTGAGAGTTTAGCGGTCTTCTGATGTGTGGAATGAAGCTGTTGTGAAATCTGCTTGTCTGCATTTGAAGCTGCTGAATCTCTTGCCAGAGGGCAGCAGGGTGAACAGTCTGTGGTGGGGGTGGGTGGGAGGGGTCTTTTATGGCTGTCGGAAAAACCCTGTTCAGGCAGCGTCTGTTAGCAGTGTCATGAAGGAAATGAAGCGCTGTCCCGGTGATTCTCTCCACTGTCCTCACCCCTCTCTCTGCACATTTCCAGTCTGAGGCGTTGTTGTCCCTGATGACACCCTCCACTGTTTTTGGCAAAAATCAAAATTGGGATTTATTTCAAGTATAACTGCGATTCAATTTGGACTTTTCTTTGCATTGACCATAAGCAATAAAAATGGCCTGTGGATAAAGATGTTTGTAAACAAGGACTATTTAAATCAAGACATTTAACTGTTTTCATTAATCATAATATTAGTATTCAAGAGAAAGTTGGCCATCAATACTGGTTGAACATAAAGTGCAAAGTGCAACCAACAAACAAGTCTATATATTAAACAGTTTGAGTGGTACTAATTTCCTGAATGTTTCTGGTAAAAAAAAGTATTGATTATATTAACTCTAAAACAAGAAAAAATTGATTCCAAAAAAAAGTAAAAAACAAAGCAACTGGACTTGTTTTCCATAGTTGAAGAGGTTTCGCTTCCTCTCCAGGAAGCTTTCTCAATTCAAAAAGTCTGGAATAATGTGGAGTACCAAGCTCTATACTACTGTCCAAACAAAGGCCTTGTAATGGCTTGAGCTACGGAAACGACTTCAACTACGGAAAACAAGTCCAGCTGCTTTGTTTTTTACTTTTTTTGGAATGACCATGACCTGGATGACTGAGAATCTTCACCAACAAGAAAAATGTGATTATCTCACTACTGCTAACTACTGATACTCCCTTCTATGTGGAGGCAAACCCACTTTAGACCTATTACCGACACCTAAAGGACGTGTCTGATTCATTAACTGTTACGTAGCTAAAAATCGCAGAGATCTGCGATTTGGAAGTTGTGTCTTTTTAAAATTGCGATTGTTTTGCAAATGCAATGATGTGGTTTGTACTGAACCTGGCACGGCAGTCCTGGGTCATCAGGGATGAAGAGCAGTGGGCTCAGTACACAGCCCTGGGGGGGAGCCGGTGCTGAGGGAGATGTTTTTGCCAACCTGAACAGACTGGAGTCTGTTTGTTCACCAGGTGCTGGGGGATGATTGTGTTGAATGCAGAGCTGAAGTCTACAGCATACGGACACGGGTGTTGTCCTTCTCCAGGTGTTCCTGACTCAGAGGGTGTGTAGAAGAGACGTCCTCTGTTGAGCGGTAAAGAAACTGGAGCCGGGTGGGTGGGGGTGATAATGATGTGGTCCTTCACCAGCCTCTCGAAGCTCTTCTTCACGATTGGGGTGAATTTGATGGGGCGGGAATCGTTCATTGATGAAATTGTGGGTTTTTCGGGCACTGGTACGATAGTTGCAGTCTTGAAACGGGATGGGATGGCAGCATGGGCCAGCGAGGCGTTGGATGTGTCCATGAGGACTAGAGCCAGTCTCTGAGCACCCGTCCCTGTATGTTATGGCACGCGGCTTTCTGTTGGTGGTCTTTTCATCTATCAGAGGACATATTTTTGGTCTATTATTTTATGATCATTGTTTTTTCTAAGTGGCTTGCATTATAGGCATGAGAGGCTGGCAACTTACATGTGTTGAACTTTACAAAAAGGAAATCTCAAACGGTATCCTAATTCAAAAATTAAAGAAGTAATCATAGACTTGAGGAAATCTAAGCGCACCACACACACTCCCTCCAGTATGGGGAGGTTGAGAGAATCAAGAAGTACAAGTTCCTAGGTGTCTACATCTCAGCTGACCTCACCTTGAACCACACATCTCACACCAAGTGGGGAAAGCCTTTAAAGACCTTTATGAACTCAGGAAGTTCTCCTCCCTCGCCCACTGCTCACAAACTTCTACAGGTCAGTGATAGAGAGCATCCTGGTGTATTGCTGCTTTTATGTTCAGGACTTTATTAACCACAGCCTTAACCCATCATAAAACTGCTTTTCTATAAATACCTGTTGGCTCTCTGTTAAAATGTCAATGTCTGACTAATTCTTTCAGGTTCGAGTAGTGTGACAGACGATGAAGCACTGGGTGGGAAACTGAGAAGATTGGTCCCAATGTGAAGTTTCGTTCTTGATCATTGGGTCCCCATAATGACCTCTATTTTCTACAAATAAGCTTCATCTTTATAGCTCAGATTATTAAGATAACTAACGGCACATACTGCTTGCGTACTATCTTCTGTTACGCTGACAGATTTCTTAGCATGGGCATGAGCCTGAGAAAATGCTAAAATGACCAGAATTATCTAAAGCTGTAACAATGCTAGATTCTCATGGTGCTGCCCCTCCCACACCTGTTTCTGTGCACCGTGGTTCTGTAATGTTAGTGTACTTTAAGTTCTCCCTAATTTACAAGTTAGAAATTCAGCTCTTCGGAAACATTTCTGTAAAAAAAAAAAACAAAAAAAAAAAAAAAAACACCCACAGGTGTGGTGTGGTCACTGAAAGTATGCAACTCTTATTACGGTAAAGCTGTTTCTAAAACTGCAACTAGGCTAACACGTTTTGGTTTTCCAAGTTTCCGGTTATGCAGTGAAACGGTAATGTCTTTTTTTTTTTTTTTTTTTTTTTAATTCAAGGTTTTTGTCATACCACAGAAAAATGTAACATCTGTCCGGACCTGCATGAGATGTCAGTTTGTATGAGAGTTGAGTCCTCAGACTTGAAGCCTTTTTTTCAGTGTGGCTGAAGTGCTTAGCTATCGCTCGTGTTAAGGGAAGGCCGACAAGTGGCATGTAATTAGACAGGTACCTTATCTAATTACCCAAGATATTAGCTTGTTAATCTGTGATGAGTAGAATGACAGAATCTTCTCACACTTTGTGCAATAAGCACAACATATTAGGTCTATGTTGTATGTTTCTTAAATAGGACATGTGCAAAATTCACCTTTTTATCCCTTAAATATTATATTTTGTTGTGTGCTTGGAGTCTCTTTGGGTTCAGGGAATTTGAACTCCAAACATTCCGATTGAGCTTAATCCGATCATCATATTCCGATTGTCTTGTTTACATGACGCATTTTATTCCAATTAGCTGATTACTTTTGTCCATTTAAACGTAGTAAATGTGACACGATCCCCCGTGTAGAATGGTCTTACACACAAGCAGTTATTTAAAAAAAAAAATGAGATATGGGCGATTCTTACCTACATTTCTGGAAAAACTGTCCACTACACCTTTGATCTTATTACTATCAGGAAACCATTTAATTGCTATGTTGTTTCTGCACATTTTTCATGTCAATCGAGACAAACCCACTTTTTCCTTCATCACCATACCGCTAGCACTGACCTTTAGGATCCTGTCCACTAAAATAAATTCATATCAAGGGTTGGTGTTGAGGGCAGTGAGAGTTTACTCAAAAGGGCTAGATATATTGTTAGCATGTCTATATTTACATAATATCCTGTCAAACATTGCCTCTAAGCAGTCGTTAGCAGAAGCACAATTGATATTGTGATTCAATATCTTGTGCAGCTCTAATTATTATCATTATCATTTTAGCAGCTGTTCAAATAATTCATTTTCTGCTCTAAATAAAAGTATTTTGATCCTGTTTTCCTTTTTTGTCATACCTTAAGGATCTGATAGCTGCCTAAGCTTACTTTACTACAGAGGGGGCAAACGGCTCTTAAGATGAATGGTACACACGCACAACAAGCTACATGGATGGAAAGTTGTTGATTTATCTGTGCGATGCTGAAGGAAACGGGTGAACCGGCAGGAAAACCATGCAGTCATGCAGACAAGAAGGAAACCGCATAAGGAAATGCTCGTGCTACCGAACTTGAACCTGGAAACGTTTTGGTGTGGTGTCACAGTTGTAATCAGTCTTCCACCAGGCTGCCAAATTTATCAGGAAGAAGACATTCAGACACACCCTTCGCCCCCTCAGTTAAGTGATTGCCCCGTTCAGAAGCTGTAGAGAAAGCCTCTGTGTTTGGGCTGTTGCTAAATCGTGCGCTAAAATATTCTGCTTACACATGCAGTGTGTTGCATTTTAAACCATAAGTGCTTTTGTATGCATTGTTTTTTTTTTAGGGGGGTAAATACTTCTTTGGCTTTGCCACGGTATATTAGACGTTCTCAACCCAACAAAAATGTTTGTGTTTATTTGAAAGTCCAGCTTGGACACCTTCATGTGTTAACTTGATGCCAAACCTGCATTCATTAGGTCAGACAGCATTCAGTGAAAGTGCCTTGGGTGCATAATTCACTTCATATTTCCAGTTTGTTTGTCACGGTTGCCTGACTCTAGGACAACAACAACAAAAAAAGGTTTTCTACCTAGATTTTAAGGTGACAAACCGCAAGTTTGAACCTTGCATCATTGATTTAAAAAGGATTAAAATCTTCTGACCTTAAGGTTCAGTAGCTTGTAATTTCAACACATTCAAGTCAAATGCCTAATTCAAACCGTTGTCTTACTGATGAGCTTTAATTCAGAGAAATATCACCGTAGTTTGAGTTTTCTGTCTCTGTCTGAGGCCTGTTGAAATAAATGTGTGTTTGTGGCTGAGCCGATCTGGCAGCGTAGCCGCCTATCAGCAGGAGGGTGTGTGTTTTTGCTGCAGAACACCTGGCCTCCCTGCTGGCGGGGCAGGAATGTGCGAGGTTGGGGTGGATGCAGGTAAAAAAAAAAAAAAAAAAAAAAAACTGCAGCGTGTTCAGAACTCGACCCCCGGTAACATTTAAAGGTGCCGGCGTCAGCGGGAATCGAAAAAAAAAAAAAAAAAATCAGGGGAATGTGCTGCTTTAATCAGACCTGCCTTTCTGTTTTCCCCGCTTCTCTGTTTCTCTTTGTGCGTGCCGGGAGGTGTGTTGTTCCAGAAGTCCGTGTGCGTTTGTGCGCGCGCAGCAATCGTACTGTACAAAGAAGGGCCTCTTGTTTGATAATCGAAGGAGCACCGTCCCACCCTGCTCGTATTTCTAATCTGGAGGATCTGTGTAGGTTTTCTCTTGTTTAGGTTTCTACTGGGCAGAATTATGCCAAGTCGAAAATCGAATTTTAAAATATTTTCTATTGAAATAAGCAATATCCAGTAATATGTAAAAGCTACTTTCATACTGCTGCTGCGCCCAAAACAGATTCAAATAATAAAAAGTTTTTATGCAGCGGTTTCTAGGGTGCATTGGGTGTTTGCTTAAACCACTTTAAATGTGAAAGTTTGGTTAATTAATCTAGAACACTTGTTGGCGTGTTTCTTGCTGCGTTAGCTGAAAGCAGGAAACCTCAAAATGAGGGCTATGCCCCCACTGTTAACCAGCATCCTGCTGTAACCTTTGTGTTATATCTAAATTCAAAACAAGTGAAGGCACGAGAGGCCTTTACACACCATGGAAAGACATTTGTGCATCTTTGCGTTTGCTTACTGCTCTTCTACAGATCAGGAAGGGTTTATTTATAAAAAAAATGAAATAAAAAAGCTTGTTCATTATGTATAAGTGAATATTTCTGTGCTTGAAGTGTGTGTGATTGAAGGTATATACGCTCTCGGAGCCACATGCATTCAACTTTCATGTCGGAAACACTGTAAAAGGCCTACATTAAAACAGGATGTATACATATTTTCAAGACATTTTCCACCTTAAATTTAGCATATTTCAATGCGAAATCAATAATTCAATTCAAAACTACTTTATTAGGTCTTAAGGGAAAAAAGGTCTGTAGGGGTTAAAAAAAAGAAAAGAAAAGGGAAAAGCTCCAGCATTATGGCACACACTCTTACATTAGTGTTGTTTCTGAAGCATTCAGGTTCAGCATTCAGTCATTGGGATCCCACTAACTATCAGTGATGGTGAAAGCTTGAAATACATTTTAGCTTTGCAACTAGTTTCTTGTCTGATATTCCTGGCATTTTTTACATCTTTTATCTAAAGCTGTAGTGTATGGAGAGGCCTAGAAAGGACCAGAATGATCCGATTGTACAAAGGTGTCTGTCAGGATAAGGCTGAAACGAATTCCCTCTGCATTAGGCTACACATAAAACTGTGGGACAGTGAAGGCACCCAACATATAGGACAACAGTGGGATCACCAAAACTAGACATCTCTCAAAAATTAGGATTATCACAGTATCTTGTTGAATAGAAGGATTTTCTGTGTTATGGACTGAAACCAAAATTGACTTTTTTGACTAAAGCACACAGAAACAGCACTCTGCATAACCAAAAGGACGCCTTTACTGTTGAACACAGTGGTGGCAGGATCATAATCTGGATTACTTAACTTGCATATTGCAAAACAGTTTTTTTCCCCCCGTTATCAATTGGATGCAATGCCACAAACCGGCAAACACCCACCGACTTGTTTTCACAGTTTTACTACAGGTGGAAACAGTTGTGAACTGATTTGTCATGGTTTAATTTTGTCCGGAACATACACTTAGACATTTTAAGGGTGCCGTGTCCAGTTTTTAAAATCCAGTGGTTGATACCTGCTGCGTGAAAGCCAGTTTAGGGTGTCTGCAAAGCAATTATCCAATAGCTGGGAACAAAGAGTAGGTGCTTATATAAGGGAATTTGTAGACTATCAAAACATGTCATAGATCAGATTGAGCTTTGTAGGGTGGGAAACAAAGGGATATTGACAATAACAAGGGGGGGGAGGAGGCGCTGGCATGATCTGGATGATATAATAAAGCTGTTGTGATGGACAGAAGCTGGAAGGTGTGAGGTGCATCTAAAGGAGGCGAACACGCGGCGGGTTCCTGAATGAGCCGAGCGGAGCCAGTAACAAGTCTCAATCATCTGCATCGTTGATTCAGCGGGAATCCTCTTTGACAGGTGTTGGGTTTCATGAATGGCCGTGTGTGTGAACGCCTGCTCCTTGGCACTGATGGCTACAATTAGCATAAAGCATACCCACAGTTAAGACTCCCTCATTGGGTTTAGCTTTACCAACCCATGGGTTGATGGGTCAGAATGCTTTTGTTTTGTTTAAATTACAAAGAAATGGAGAATGTCCTGCTCAGTTGTTACACACTGCAAGAGCAGAGCCTCTTCAAGGCCAACTAAAGCAAGCAGACTTGATGTTGTTGCATGCTGATGGTTAGGAGGCTCATAAAGGGGAGAGTCTGTGGCTTTTTATGTTGATTCTTTGGCTGTTTGCTCTGCCAGCATTATTATTTCATCCGATGATGCTCAACATTGGTGTCGTTTTGTATTGTCAATAATAGATGAGTGAGTTTGAAGAAGGCCACCTCAGCACGGTTAGTATTACTCCCGGTTCCTTCGTTTTGGCGGTGTGGGCGTTTTTACAGAGAGAACGGGAAGTGAACTGTAGTTTCTGAACGCAACCCACACATTCTAGCTGTTTGAGAACTTCAAATGTTTTTACTAATTCGTCGTATTGTTGCCACACCTGAACGCCAACCCAGGCCTATGACGACAACAAATTCTGACGGACGATAAATCTTCCTAAAAATGATGACGATAAACCACAATATCGTCATTCAACTAATATGATAATGGCTTAATAAACACAAGTATATCCTCTCGACATAACGGCCCAGATAGAGTAAGCTGTTGGCCGCCATCATTTGGCTTCTCTGGCTCTGTCTCACATTCTCATGCTACACTTTGTGTGTATGTGCCTACCTAAAACAAGATTTAACTTTGAGGAAACGAGAAGAAAGGGTGAGTAGACACCGATGCAGCGTACTAAAACCTTTTGTTATCCAGTCTCAGAGAAAGGAGAGCGAAACAAGGTGGGGAAAAAAGCAAGCATGCATATGCAATTTATTACACTTTAATTAATCATGTGATTAAAAATTATTGTTGCGATTAATTGATTTATGGGGTGGTTCAAGTCAACCTGTCTGTCTTACGCCCCTGATCTGACAGCCCTGTGACAGCTAACACGTGAACGGGTTAACTGGCATTGTGGCTTGAATTATTCTCTTTCTGTAGAGATTACTGACGGCCTTTTGCGGCAGGCTGGTTTGGGGATTTATGTCACTCACCCTGAGACCACCTCTGTGTGGTATTTATTTGCCCTGGTGTGTTTTGAAGCTCACATGGGTGCAGGATTGTGGTATTTATGTATGACCACATAAACCTGTGAGAGGCAGGCAAGGCAAGGCAAATTTATTTGTATAGCACAATTCAGTACAAAGACAATGCAAAGTGCTTTACATGATTAAAATATAGCAAAATAAAACAGAATAAAAGCAACCTTTTTTATTTATTTTTTTTGCATGTTTTGTGAAACGGCTGAAGCAAAGCCCCAAATGAATCCTTGATGAGTTGTACGTAAACTTCTGACCACAGCTGTAAATGCTAATGCATCTTATACTGACAGACGTTTTCCTTTGCCCCAAAAAAAGATTAATAAGCTCAAAACTATGTCAGATGGACATTTTAAGGATGCTAAACACAAATATGTTGGGTGTAGCAGTAAATCTGTCTCGCTCGATGCCTTATTGTTTTAATTTCATGGTAAGTCAATACAGGACTTTTGAAAAGGACTCTGTGGCTTCACTGTTGGTCAAAGTAGACTTTCCTCTTTAGTGTTTATACCACATACAGTATATACATCTTTTATATTAGAATAATTATGTACTGTTGTTGACTGTGGCTACCACCTGTAATTATCCACCTGTTTGTTTCTGCCCTCGGTTGGTTTTCTTTGTGAAACACCCTAGAACGGTTATGTGGGTTTTCTAAATGCTAAAGTCTTACTTAGAGGATTGGACCCAGCATCTGTACGCACGTCTTTGAGTTACTTTGAAGAAATTGGAGCATTAATAAAATTAGGGCTGAACGATTTTGGAAAATAATCTAATTGCAACTTTTTTTCTTAATATTGCGATTTAATGCCATTTTTTCCCCCAGTTTAATTTATCATGTCTTTTTTAAAACGCATACAAACAACAAATCGATTTGTTTCCTTGCCATGTGGATTAGTTGCTAAAATACCCACAGCATCTAAACTCAGAGCAGAAATGATTGCGTTCTGCCTACAATATATTTCAACCAAAATTGCAATTTTGACTTTTCTCCGCATTAACCACAAGCAACAAAACTGGCCTCTAAATAAAGATGTTTGTAAACAATGACTATTTTAAATATGAACTTTTAATGTTTCTATTAATCAGAATATTATTCAAGAGAACAGCTTTTAATTTATTTGGACACCAATCCTTGTGTAACATAAAGTCCAACCAACAAGCAAGTCTATGTATTAAACTGATTGACCTGTACTTAATGCTATGTATGATTATATAAACTCTAAAACAATAATACAATTAGATTATCTCACTGCTGCAACTGTGTTTCCTTCCATGTGGAGGCAAACCCACTTCAAACATTTTACCGACACCTAATAAACGTTTCTAATTCCCTAATTGTTACATAGCCAAAAATTGCAGACTCTGCGATTTATAAATTGCGTTTTTTTAAATCACGATTATATTGAAAATGCGATTAATTGTTCAGCCTTAAATAAAATGATGCGTTGGGCAAATGAAGTTCATATGTTGTCTGGCTATAGATGTTCCCAGACTGTTGTGTTGCTTGGCTTTTTAAAAGATGTTTCCTGTAACTCTAGGAGTTAAATCATGGTTCAGCGACTGATTGGTTTCCACTGCAGATTTTAAAGCTGAAGAACAAAGGTTTACATGCTAATTATCTGCTAAGGTAAGCTTTTTTTTTTTTTTTTTAACGATGCATCTATTTGAAGAGTTGGGTATCCCTTTGAACTGACGTGAAAACTGCAGAGCCGTCTGCATTTGCCATAAGTTAGGAGGAGCCCACCGCCGAGGGAAGCTTTGGGGGTCAAGGGCCCTTATAGTGCAAACGCACACATTCAGCCATACACAGATGCTCTGCTGCATGTTTGTGAGCTCTGCTGACTGCAGGAAGCAATAATGGCAGCATGCTTTCCGGAGATCCGGAGGCTTCTCTCAGGGGAGTGTAGCCGTCCTGTCCAGCCTAGGAGAGCAAAGCTGGAAAAACAGCAGTGCAGAAATTTATGGAACATTATCTGTAGACTGGAGTACAGTTGAGAATGGTACAATATGACAAAGCAGGAACAAACAAAGTCAGGGGTAAGAAACAAGAATTGTTGCAGTAATCATTTGTTGGCACAAAGGAAAATAAAAATGCCTAAAGCTTAGTTGAGTTATTACTTTACATTATTTTCCTTTAGGCTTGTACAATGCACCCAGTATCCAGTGTCGTGTTGAATTTCATCGGAAGTCTTGAGAAAGCTGATACAATATTTTAGTAGAGTGTTAAAGATACCACAGCCAGGCAGAAAGAGGAACAACATATTAGCTTGTTCCTTTTTTTTTTGCCAAGGCTGGACGATTGTTGTATCATTATCAGAGTCACAACAATAAACTAATTGAAGATGCTTTCATACGTAATTTATGCTTTTTGCTCGTTTTTTTCTTCCACTGTTGGTTCTATGAGACCCATAAATATTCAGATTAGGATTGACATATGATTGAATGCAATTATTAGCTGCTACTTAGCGTTACAAATGTACTGCCACTGTGTATGTTTTATATTTAAAGCAATATTTGTTCAGGGATAGAACTAAAAGACTGGAATTCATTTTAAAAATTATCTCTTTTACCCTTATCCCAAAAAATACCTCAAAATATTCTATTATCTCTCCATCCATTCGTCTGTTTGCCCATTATCCATCCAACACTGTATTTGTATGTTCTTCCATCCATTTGTCCAGCCATTCAGTCTTCGTTCAATCATTTTGTCCATTATCCGTCTTTTCATCCATCTGTCCCAGTTCCATCCACCCATCTCTCTTTCCATTACCATTCATCCATCCCTCTGTTTGTCCATTTTATCCATCCATTAATCTGTTAATCCCCGATCAGTCCAACCAGCCAACTAACCTTCTTTTCTTCCTGCTGGCCCCATATTTAAAGTCTGAGCCAAGGAGAAATATCTGCAATAAATATGAGGCTGGAACAGTACAGAACTTAACAAAACGATTTAGGAACCCTGTAAAATATTTATTTAGCTGGAATATATTAACCTTTGCCGTTCTTTGTTGTATAAGGACTCAGTTTTTAATTCAGATGGATTTTTTTTAGTATAATTTTCACATAAAAAGCAATTTAAAGACTGTAACTCTGACACATTGATGAATAACAGCGACATCCCCCTCTGTTTCCAAACACAGCACCATCCGCAGCCACCGTTGTTACTTTGTCCCATTTATTTGGTGCCACTTCAGTAAAACGATGATGCAACATGGCGGAAACGGCCTTTGGCAACTTTGGATATAAATGGCTCATCCTGGGCTAAGGAAAACACAATGTTTCTGATATTCATGCAGTCCAACCGTAAAGATATAAAGAAATCTATCATGAAGCATCCCTGCCAACAGCTTTACTGAGACCTTTGTAAAAACTGTGCTGCATCCAACCTTTTAGTTTAAAAATGCTAATGCTTTTACACTTAATAGAGGTATAACCTCCATCTTTTTGACCCTGTGTGCAGAGAGGTCAGCCATACATTTTAATTACGGAATAAAAAGGCAAAACCTGTAATGCACTGACCTGCTGGTCTAGCTCGTCCATTAAATACGAATAGACTCAAAGGGATGAGATTGGTGTAGACAGCAGTGGTCGAGCCAGTAGAATAAAGAGTTGTGTTTTTGTTTTTAAATGTTCAACAATCTATAAAAAAAATCTGGAGCAGCTTGTCTGATTAATTGTAAGTGAAACAATCTGTTGCCCTCTCTCATTGTGCTCAGATGCTGTCTGAAGTTTGGCGGTGTTTACAGTAGAGGTCTTAGATGAGACTGATGATGCTGATCGCAGTGTTTGTTAACCACTAAAAGTTATAAAATAGAAGTAGACCTCAGGGTTGCAAGCAGAGACAGACTACTGCCAGCTTAACCAAAGGAGTCAATAAAAACGGGTTGTTACTCCGATTTCGGATCACATTCTGGAGCTCTGATCAGATCAAATCCCAAGTGCGAGAGACGTTGTGGATTAAGGCGATGCAGCCTGTGGATAAAGTCAGACTCCACCATCCGTAAGGCCCGCAGCTCTCTGTCATCCTAAGGCTCGCTCTGTTCTGCGATCTGCATGGCTTAATCTCTGCATCAGTTTCTGCCGCGCTGACCATCCCACTGACGGCGTCACTGCGGCAATAAAACCTGCACATCTTGCCAGAGACTCACAACGTGACACGAGCCAATAATATATATACCCACTCCAAGTGGAGGTGGCAAGCTCTGTCGCCTGCTGTTATGAATCAGATGGAGAGTGATGCATCTCATCCTTTCATCTGTTTATCACTTGATTACATCATAGAAATATTATTGTGTGTCTGACACACACATCTTGTAAAAGAGATTTGCTGTTTTCCTGTGGAGGACTCTAAGCTGTGAGAGAATTTCCTCTGAGTGCCGCAGAGGTGTTTTGTACAACTGCTACTCACAGAAAGGGCATTTTCCAGCTACAGATGAGCCATGTTTGTGTCTTTTACCAACTGAGATAAAACAAAGTTTGACTGGTATTCAGACAAACAGCCCTGTGCCCGGTTCCTGGAATAACATTTACTCACAGAAGTCATTCCACCCTGGAGGGGAAAAAAAACATAAAGACATTTTTATGGTGTACAGTGGATAAAATAAGAAAGTATTAGTGAGTTGTTTTTTTTTTTTTTACAAGTAACAAATAAATAATTTGAACAACTGATATAAATGAATGAATGATGAAAAAATTGCAACAGCAAGAACTACCCCCGGCCAATACAGCACCACTCACCTGTGGGAAATGGCACTACACACCATTTTTGTCAAATGTTGAGTTCTGGGCCCAGATTTGGTGAGGCTTAGTTGCTAAAGGAGGCCGATCTGACACATGGCCTTTGGTGAGTTTTGGTGACATTAAGTATTGGCACCCTTTTTGAGGAACTTCACAGTACAGGATTTGGACCAAACTAACAGAGTACAATCACCCGGTGATACTGGACACAACCATGTTAGCGGCTAACACTTAGCATGTTGCTCACCGGAAGTAGCTCTAGGAAGGTCTCACCAACTTCTGCTTCACAGAGTTTGTACTTCCTTTAGTAGTTTGTAATGCCTTTAACATTTTTATTCACATATTTCATTTTTTCATGCTACATTGAAGTATTTAATCATGTTTTAATAACACCAATTTTCCATGCTGCTTGGATGCAGACCTTCTCCTGTCGGCTGGTTTCTTTGGTGAGGCTTAGTAACTAAAGGAGGCCGATCTGACACATGGCCTTTGGTGAGCTTTGGTGACATTAAGTATTGGCACCCTTTTTGAGGAACTTCACAGTACAGGATTTGGACCAAACTAACAGAGTACAATCACCCGGTGATACTGGACACAACCATGTTAGCGGCTAACACTTAGCATGTTGCTCACCGGAAGTAGCTCTAGGAAGGTCTCACCAACTTCTGCTTCACAGAGTTTGTACTTCCTTTAGTAGTTTGTAATGCCTTTAACATTTTTATTCACATATTTCATTTTTTAATGCTACATTGAAGTATTTAATCATGTTTTAATAGCACCAATTTTCCATGCTGCTTGGATGCAGACCTTCTCCTGTCGGCTGGTTTTGACGAAGACAAATCCTTTTCACACTCAGAAGATTTGATTTAAAATCCCCAAGTGATAAAAGCCTACGACCAAGGAACTCGGAAGCGTTGCCTTTGACGGTATCGCGCACCACCAGGCGGGCGCCTTCTTCAACTTCTTCAGAAGTTGAACGTTTCTAGTTAGCTGTATACTCCTGACACTTTTTCTACATTTTGATGTTGATGCTTTTGTGTAAACTGACTGGCAGTTAGATATGTTCATAATTTAGCTAATAAAAAAACCCAAATAAATTAAATTCAGTGCAAATTCATAATACATCAACTCAAGATACTTTACAAAGTCAATTCTATCAAATCATACAAACGGATTGGTTAAAAAGTTTTCTATGTGAGGAAAACCAAGCATATTGCATGAAGTCATTGACTGGCATCATTCACTCCTGGATGAGCGTGTAGCGACGGTGGACAGTCACCTGCATTGTGTCGTTGACTTTGCGACAATACGTCATACGCCGCGTGCATGCAGCGACAGCAGAAAGATGGACTCCCCCTGTAACAGGAAGAAACCTCCTACAGAACCAGGCCGGCCATCTGCTATGACCGACTGGGAGTTTCTGAAGACACAGCAGACACACAGAAGCGTTGATCTGGAAGTACCTTCTATGTGAGAGAAAAGTAAGAGTAATGGCAGTGGCTCCATTAGTGGCTCCATCTAAGAGAGAACCAGAGCTAAGCAGAGAAGCTCTGAGCCAGGTTTCAATTCTAGAGGATGAAAGAGAGCACATACAGTTAGCTAAAGGCTCAGCCAATAATCATGCCTAGGGGAAAAACGGGGTTAAACACTGATAGACAGCACCAAGTGTTTCATCTATAGGGGAAAAACTTGAAGTAGTTGGCAGCAGTAACTCAGCCAATGCCCTCCCCCCCCAGGACAGTGTCACAGCTAAACAGAATACCAGGCCAGATGTAGCTTCTATGAAGAGAAAGAGCAGTAAGGGAACGTGTAGTTAAATGTTGACGCAAAAGCAAATAATGCAAAATTGGAAAGTAGTAGGAGAATGTAGCAGAGTGAGGGAAAGTCGTCACTATGTCCTCCAGAAACGTAAGCCTATAGCACCATAACTACATAGTTACCTGAACTAGAAAACAAAAGCCTACATCACGATGGTGCCACCATCATCCTGGTATGGTGGGGTTTTTGTTATGCTTAGTGATGCTTTTGTGCCAATGATGCCTTTTTGAATTATGGCCCAGTACTTCCACTTGGGTTTCATAAGTCAGAGATTCTAGCCTGTCTAGGACACTTGTTGGAAATCCTTGCAACTCCTTTAGACTCTCTGACCAATTTCTATTTTGTCTTTCACCAGTTTTTTCACCAGTCAATGGTGTCTTGTAACTTCCTTAGGTGGTCTTGCCATCCAAGCAAGTTCACCCCATGAGCAGGCTGCATGATGCTTAGAGAATTCTCGAAAAACCTTAAAATGTCAAAACTGAGCTATTTGGACACTTGTCACCCACAAACATGTTTGTTATAAACCAAGTACAATATTCCCATAGAAAGAACAGCAAAGCAGCCGTTGAACCAAAGTGATAGAAGTGTTAGTCTCTGTTTTGTAATATAGCGCCGGTAGAGAAATGCAACTTAGTAAGGCAAGAACATTTCCTCCCAATATGCCCCGTTTGAACACACCACTTTGCTTTAACATTGTTCCAGGCTTTGCAGCTGAAATATTTCAGTGACCTTTTTTGTTTGTCTTGGTGTGCTTACTCCATCGGTCCAAGGCCAGCAAGCCTTTCATGTGGCTTTTACTACAATAACTCGACAGAGCCATGTTATGACAGTGTATCCAAGGTTGCTTGTAAAATGCTGTTCATTCACCAGCTCTGCTTATAAACTGTTGTTGATGGTAAAAAAAAGATAATCAGACAGTGTGCAACGGAGTCCACGCCGTACAAATGTATTATGTGTGGCTATTACTGGTAAGTGTGATTGTAGATTCACACCATCAGCCAGTGGCCACAGAGCTTTGTGCTGATCTATTAAAACCCTCAGTATACGCTATTAAAAATGATGTATGGTCAGAGTGAAACATCCGTATTTACATAGGTCATGACCCTTGTGTAGTCATTACGCTTCCTGTCACAATGAATCATGTAGAAAAGCAAAGACAGTCTGGGAAGACCACCAATTTTAAAAGTTTACAATGTTCAACAAAATGCAAGGACAGAAAAATTTGGACTGGATGATTAGTGAGAACACTGACCAATAAAAGCTCTGACTGACTGCAAGTATCAGGAAAACATAAAGTGTTCCCTGTGGTCAGTTAGGCATGTCGATTTGGTGAAGTTCAAGCTGATCATCCGACTTGGGTAGAAAGGAGAGATAAGTGACTGAATGTGGCAAGGTTGATGCCCGATGTGCTGGTCTGAGTATTTCACAAGCTGTTTCTCTACTCCTGATGGCTAAAAACTGGAAAGTGAGGCCACAGTTCACTCAAACTCACCAAAACTGGAAAAGTACCGATTGGAAAAGACGTTTCCTGGTCAACTGATTTTCAACTTTGGCTGCAACATTCAGACGGTAGAGTCCAAATCTGCCATGTGTTGATGGTTCAAGTGTTAGGGATGTTTTCTATGCACCGTTTGGCCCCTTTAGTCATTGTGTTGAAACTAGGGCTGAACGATTTTGGAAAATAATCTAATTGCGATTTTTTTTTTCTTAATAATGCGATTTAATGCATTTTTTCCCCAGTTTAATTTATCATGTCTTTTTAAACATATACAAACAACAAATCATTTTGATTCCTCGCTGTGCAGATTAGTTGCTAAAAGTCCCACAGCATCTAAACTCGTTGCAGAAATTATTGCGTTCTGCCTACAATATATTTCAACCAAAATTGCAATTTTGACTTTTCTCTGCATTAACCACAAGCAACAAAAATGGCGTCTAAATAAAGACGTTTGTAAACAAGGACTATTTAAAACAAGAACTTTTAATGTTTCTATTAATCAGAATATTATTCAAGAGAACAGCTTTTAGTTGATTTGGACATCAATCCTTGTTAAACATAAAGTGCAACCAACAAACAAGTCTATGTATTAAACTGATTGACCAGAACTTAATGCTATGTATGATTATATAAACTCTAAAACAATAATAAAATTAGATTATCTCACTGCTGCAACTGTCTTCCCTTCCATGTGGAGGCAAACCCACTTTAAACATTTTACTGACACCTAATGGACGTGTCTAATTCCCTAATTGTTACATAGCCAAAAATTGCAGACTCTGCGATTTGGAAATTGCATTTTTTTTAAATCGCGATTATATTGAAAATGCGATTAATTGTTCAGCCCTAGTACAAACCATAGCCTACCTGAACGTCGTTCCATCCTGACCATGTCCCTCTGGTCTCAAAAGTTGTCACGTCTCTATCCATTTGGTAGAAAGGGACATTTTCATAAATGTATGAACTAAGACTGGTATGCCTCATCGGCAGAGTCGTTTTGTAAAAGACATCCGGGAAATCTTTATTGAGCTGTAAAAGTGGACAATTGAAGGGTAATATTTGGTGCTTTTCCCAAAAGCGTAAACTTTGAAATGACTCCAGCTTTTGTTGTGAATATTACCTCAGTTTAACGTTCGTTTCGGGAGCATTTATGTGATACAACGATAAAGAAATAGGATTTTATTTAATGCAATGTAGAGATGGCAAACATTTTAAACACTTTTTGCATGGTGTATATATTTTTCACTTTTCTTTTCTGAAAGCTTGTGAGGGTTTGAGCTTGCCCGCTGATTGACATTCTTTACTTATGAAACACGCTCTCTGCTGCGTCGCTGTACCTGTACAGGCTTGCATTGCTCCCTGGCTCCCTTCACTGAGGCATTTGGAGAAAACTACATCGCAACGTGCAAACTTTGGCTATTTACATAGCACTTTTATTAATATTATTATTTTTGCAACATAATCCATCCGTTACCTAAATCTGATGTGTCTGACCGAAGCTTAATAACGCAGCAGTTTTCCTTTCTTCTTCTCTGTCTCTAACTCATCATCTGGTGGCTTGTGTTTCTGTGGTTGCAGAGCCTGGTAGGAGCGTGATGAGCGCGCGCTTCCGCTTGCCTCCTGGCAGATCCTACAATGTCCGGGCGACGGAGCTGGAGCGAGACAGGCAGCACACACAGGTTGTGTGCAACGTGCTGCTGCTGGACAACACTGTGCAGGCGTTCAAAGTCAACGTAAGTATCCCAACGCCTAAATAAGACAGGAGCATGCATTCAGATCTTAGTCAGACCAATCCTTCTGCTATTCTTCATCCGTGCATGGTCGCACATGTGCATCTCAGTAAATTAGAATATAATATACAAGGTAATTAATTAGAGTAATGCAATTCCATAATTGAATAATTGAAACTCTGTATATCGAGTAATATATGTCACGCTTTCGTTTAAATGGTTATGGCTAAAAAAAAAAACAAGTATAGTTGTTAGAAAATGTTACATAAGTCCAAATAAAAAAAAAAAAAGGAAATTTACCACAGAAGTGTCTGCTTGAAAGTAAATCCATGTACTGGTTGGTGAATGGATTCAATATTTTTGGTTGAATTACCGCATCATTAGAGCGTAGCAGGAAGGCGATCCGCCTGGTTTGCTGCCAGGTTGGCATTCAGCTTTTCTCCATTATTTCCTCCGGTGTCTCTCGTTTTGATCTTGACAATCCTCCATAGGGCTGAACAATTAATTGCATTTTCAATATAATCGTGATTTCAGGTCTGCAATTTTTGGCTATGTAACAATTAGGGAATTAGACACGTCCATTAGGTGTTGGTAAAATGTTTAAAGTGGGTTTGCCTCCACATGGAAGGGAAGAGAGTTGCAGCAGTGATATAATCTAAGTTCATATTTAAAATAGTCATTGTTTACAAATGTCTTTATTTAGACGCCATTTTTGTTGCTTGTGGTTAATGCAGAGAAAAGTCAAAATTGCAATTTTGGTTGATATATATTGTAGTCAGAACGCAATCATTACTGCTCCGAGTTTAGATGCTGTGGGTCTTTTAGCAACTAATCCACATGGCAAGGAAACAAACTGATTTGTTGTTTGTATATATTTTAAAACACATGATAAATTAAACTGAAAAAAAATTGCATTAAATCGCAGTATTAAGAAAAAAAATCGCAATTAGATTATTTTCCAAAATCGTTCAGCCCTAATCCTCCATAGATTCTCTGTGTGTACTGGTAGAAAATAAATCTGCCTCCGTCGTAGTCAGAATGCAATCATTTCTGCTCTGTGGGTCTTTCAGCACCTAATCTGCACGGCGATGAAACAGATTGATTAGTTTTTTGTATATGTTTAAAAAGACATGATAAACTAAACTGAAAAAAATCGCATTAAATTGCAATATTAAGATAAAAAAAAAATTCCAATGATATTATTTTCCAAAATCGTTCAGCCCTAGTTCTCCCCCCCTTCTACCCTGATTGGCTTTGTGCAGCTTTTTTTTCTGCTGCACTTTTTCCTTCCACTCAACTTTCTATGAGCAGGTTTGGATACAGCCCTCTGGCCACAGCTTCTCTCGTCGAGACAATTTCTGTTTTCGTCTTAAAAGTCAGTGACATCTACCAAGCCAGCATCTTTCCTGTGACCGTGTCGGTCACTATACAGCCGTGACAGATCATGTCTGCGCTCTTCATTGGTCTTATGTAATAATTAACATTTCTGAGCAACTGAATTTTGGGTTTTCATTACCCGTAAAACATAATGGCCAAAATAACGGAAGTAAATGCTTAAAATATCACTAAGTATCGCAAATCTATGTCAGAGTTTCACTTTTTGAACTGAATTACTGTAATATGTTTTTTTTGATGACTATCAAGTTTGTCTGACTCATGGGAAAAAAAAATCTGCTCTTTAAAAAATTATTTTCTGCATATATTAGCATCTCCTTTACCAAGGATAGATCATGCAGTAAAAAGCACCCCCCCCCCCCCCACTCATGCTGCTCCCCCTTCATCCTCCCACAGCTCTCCCTCCTCTTCCTCGTATTGCCGTGACGTTCTCGTTCAAACCCACCTTAAACTGATTTGGATGTTGGCGGGGGGAAAATGCTTTCATGTGTCTGAACACCTTCGTAGGAATACATGTAAAACCCGACCCACATTGGACGCGTCCCCTTTCTTTTCCAATAACAATATTTAGTTTAAACGTATTCATCCCATTGCTGTAAATGTCTCATCGTGACTCGGTCGCTGTTAAAAACCCACGGTCCAAAAGCGGCGAGTGACAAATAATCTCCTGATTTACGTTAAATGAGTTTGCCGCGTCTCTTTCTGGCTACATGTGGATCTTTGTCATGCGTTCGATCAGATGTGTGTCGGCCCGAGGATGGAAATTCCCTTTATGTCGAAAAATGCCGTTCCCCTTTTTGACAGACCACATCCTTTTTGTGCAGAAAACGTGTGTGTGTGTGCAGTCATATTCACAGAAATGTTGAAACGAATGGCTAACAAAGGCGTCTGTGTCTGCTGCTCAGCGACGGTCCTTTTATGTGTGATTTACCCAAGAACCGCTGCAGTTAAATGAAATTATCAGTCCGCAATTAAATCCAAACGCTTGACCCTACGAAACAGTGCACAAACCACTTTTTTAAATCAATCTCTGATATTAAGGAGATGTGAAATTGAAACATGAGGAAGAAGGAAGACGCGGCGGGCCCTGAGACAGGAAACTGTAAGCCATCTGAATTGAAAGTTTCAGTCAGCTAAACGGATATTTCCATTTCCTTTCAACCACGAGGACAGGGGGGAGGCTGTAGGCATTACCTCTGCACCCAAAGCACAGGTACACGGTGCATGTTGATTTTTATCAGAGTGTATTTCTCAGCAAGGGTAATTCTCCTCACACTGCAGTGTTCAAACGTTTGGTTCCAGAGAAACAAACTCAGACACGCACTAAAACCGCTTTTTAGGGAGAGAAACTTTTCTGTAGGCTGGATCGACACAAACTGGTTTATTGTTGCAAAGTTGGAAGTCCAATAGTGTCCGTGAATGTCAATTTTAGAGTTTTAACCACAATTCTCGCATGGATTTATATCTGGACTTTGACTAGACCATCCTATCTTGCTCCATGTTCAGGAACCTCCTCCCCATTCTGAAGTCTTCTGCTGCTCCTAGTGGCTTTTCTTCCTTTATTTAGCTCCATTCACCTTTCAGTCGACTCTGTCCCTTCAGAATAAAAGCATCCTCATATAATACTGCAGCTGCTACTGTATTTAACTGTGAGGATGATGCGTTCAGGGGTGGCACGCAGCATCACGCAATGTTAGCTTTGCATATTCTTTTTCCTTCCACTTCAGAGAGGCCACACTATGTGTTAATGTTTAAAATTAAATTTAAAACATTAAATCCCACCAAAATACAGAGAACTTGGTTATAATGTGACACAATGTGAAAACGTTCTTTCACAAGGATGCTGTGTGTTTTACAATTTTTCCGTAATTTATTTATTTCTTTTACATTTTCCATTTAGTTTTTGTAGTTTTAAATTATTGGTTGTTTTTTGTCTTAGAAATTTCAAATAAACTCTATAAGCTAAAGTTAGAGCTGGAGATCTCCTTCAAAGACAGGCCGCTGCATCCTAGATGCACAAAGGCGCGTTATCGCTGCTCTTTGACTTTATAACCATTACTGCTCCCAACAAATCCAATAAAAAAATGTTAGTTATCACAGTCTGTTGGTATTTTTCATCCATAAAGATACATTTCTTAAAATCACCCTCCTCAGTTGCACACTTCCTTAATAATCTTGCACATGCTATCTTTAATTTAACAATATTTTTTATGTAGTAAATTTGCTCTTTGCTGCTAGTACACCTGAATTTCTCCACTGTGGGACAATAAATTATCTTAAGTACAAAAACTGGAGTCAAAGTGTCTAAAAAAACAGGTTTTATTGTTTGGGCGGGGAGGGGAAGAAAAACGAGTAATCTGCTGTTATGGTGCAAGTCCTCTGATTGAATAATTAACCAACTCCTTACAAAATGTAGTGTGAGCTATTTTATTCAAGTGAATAGAAAACAGTACTGTAAGAAATTACCGTATGTTTACCTGCATGTCTGTCAGAACAAGACGTGCGTGGACACAGCAACACAAATTAACCAATTAATTTCTAATCAACTCAAATAACCCCAGTTTTTAACCGTTTATTACGTGCTACAGGGCTTTTCCTTTGCGTTTTTTTTGTTTCTCTTCAAAAAGAAACATTTCATGGTGCATGGCCGAAGCGTTTTAACTGCATTTTTCTTCTTTCTTTTTTTTTTTTTTGTGAGAGCTTTTGTCCTCGGCTCTGTCAGCGCTGCTCAGCCTTCCCTGCGTGATGCTGGACGAAACAACTCGGTCTCTGTCAGTGTCATTGATCAGAAGCCCACCGCCGCAGTAACTTCCTGGAAAGACGAGGCCATCCTCCGAGCGACAATACTTCCATTGATCCTCTTTCTGGCTGACCGCCTGCAGATGCTAGCGGAGAGCGAGAGTCCAGAAGCGCTCCCTTACTGTCATGGAAACCACCGAGCTTGCGCGCACGCTGCAGACCGCATGGGTGATCCTACGTGGAAATCATAATTGACATTAAGCAGAGCCAGTTGCATAGAGAGCCTGAGAAGTAGCTCACAATCTCAAGTTAATGGATGCTCCTTTCAGATGGCACAAAGGAAAGGTCAGAGGGAGAATTTATTTAGATGTATTACAGAGTTCTCCACAGCAACCACTGCTTTCCATGTAAACATTCAGCTGTCTGGGAGAGCTATTTGGTCATAAAGTACGTCGTAGTGAAGAACAAAGTAATGGCGAATAGCTAAAGGAGGAATTATTATTTAAATGATCTGCAGTTCTCAGTGAAATTAACTAATGTCTCTACCTGAACACAAGGTTGGTTCCAGGCGGAGGTCTTTAGGAAGGTGGAGCTGAACAGTTTTTAGTTTTTGGGGCTCACTTTGCCTCACAGGCCACATTATTATCACCAGGCGTGGAAACGGAAAGTTCACACTATTGCATTTTCTCATTTCCAACATGTCTGAAGTCGTTACCAAACATAAAACTTGCCTCTTTCCATGAGCTTGTAGGTCCTGATAAAACGAGTCTTTGTTCTTTTTCCCCCAATAAAAGCAATGCACAGAAATCCATCTTTGGTTCTGTTTAGCTATAGACAACTTGTGACTTAGCCACATGACATTGCTGCTGTTGATAAATAAGTTGTTGGGGTCTTTCCAACACTACCAAACCAGAGCTGGTACTTTTCGTTCTGTTTCCACTGCTTAAAAAAAAAGCAACTTTCTGACCAGTAGAGAGGAAAAAATAGAATGTCTGCACACTGCAAAAAGGGAACTAAAAATAAGTAAAATTTTCTTGAAATTAGAGTATTTTTCCTTGATTTGAGCAGCTAAATAAGACTATTTGCCAATGGAATAAGATTTTTGCACTTAAAATAATAACAATTCATCTCCACCATCTTATTTCAAGTGCAGAATAGCTAATAACCTTATTTTAGGGGTAAGAATACTCAATCCATTGGCAAATAGTCTTATTTATCTGCTCAAATCAAGGAAAAATACTCTAATTTCAAGAAAATTTTACTTATTTTTAGTTCCCTTTTTGCAGTGTATGGTTCCCAATTGAAGCTCACATGTTTCTATATTCCTGTTTGTCTTAATATTGTCAGTCCGTACCCTGCATGGAGCCCCGTACAGGGCAAACCTGGAAGAAGATCTATTAGAGGCGGCAGATCACTTGATACTGGGTCAGAGGTTCGTCGTGCTGCAGGACAACAGTCCTAAAAATAGGGTCTAGTCAAAGCCCAGACTTTTGTGGACAAAGGTTTGCAAAGTTGTTTGTTTTACCCGTCTGTTGGTTTAGTTAAACCATATATTCTTTTTTTTTCAGCAGCTGGAGGTAGGACCATTATCATGGTTTAAATGTCAAGGTGACTCATTAAATGACATCTCCACCTGTCAATAGAACCAGCGATCAGGGCATAAAACATTGAGTTAGGAGAGTTTTTTTAATGTTTTCAACAGTTTGGGCTCCATTTGGGTTTAACAGATCTAAACCTTAACGTTTTATTTTCTGTCTGGCACAAGCTGCCTCTCACGTTCCTGAGCTTCCCCTCTCCTTAAACACCAGCAGCACATCCACCGCCCTGCGTCTCGTTTCCTGCTTCAGAAGGGAAGTGCATGTGTCACTCGCCATGAGGACACTGGGTTTCCCCCCCCCCCCCCCCCCCCCCCTTCGAGTGTCACGCCAGACACTGTCTGAGGGTCTATTTTCGCTTTGATGCCGAAGATAAACCCAGAGGGTATGAAACTTATCAGCACATCTTCAGCCCTTTGCTTTCTTTTTTTTCCGCTCTCGTCCTCCGACTCGCTCTCTCTATCACCACGTCTCCTTCCTCTCGCCTCACTCTCGTGCACACAGACACTTTTTCAGTCGGCACAAAGAGCGTTTGTCTCACCCAGTCGCGTCGTTAATCACTCCTTTTCTTCCATGCTTTCTCTCCTTTCCTTCAGTGCATCTTTCTTCTTTCATTTACGTTAGTTTGCTCCCCCCCCTCCCTCCTTAAAAAGTCTCCAGCAGTTTACATCGCATGACTCCTTGTGGCACATTTTCCGTGACTTCCACCCATCAGCTGCTCTTAAAGGTTTCTGTTCTGTAAAAGCACAAGAAAAGGACTTCATGCAGACACGTCTGCCCGTGTGACTCAGTTTTATTTTAACAACATACGGCTGTTTGCATTCGGCGCTCACGCTTTCAGGGAGCGCTGTTTTCAGGGAGCGCCATGTCAGACGCACAGAGGCCTCCCACATCCAGCTGAAAGGCCGCATCATACAAAGGAGAAGCGACGGGAAAGCACCGCACTTCTCATGTTAGAGAGGATAAATGTGGAGATACAAACATAAATTAGTTGTTTTCTCTCTTTCTCTTTCAAGTGGGAAGCAACTAGATAACAGACCCGTATCATCACTGCATGCGTGGGCTGTTTTGTTTCAGAGGGCCACTCGTCGTTTCTTTTAAATGTCAGTAATGTTTGGCCAGTCAGATGAATCCTCAGCGTCCTGGATGCTCACAGGAGCTGCGGCGCTGAAGCCCAGGGTGAGCGTCGTGGCCCTCGGGATGGCAGAAGGAAATTGTTTAATGGACGTTTTCATTGTTAAAAGTGGAGCGAGGCTTGACAATTCAGCCTTCATGATATTCACCGGAGCGGTTTTACCTCAGATTACACGAAGAGGTAGCCTCGTGAGACCATCCTGATCTCGCGAGCTTTCAAGGTTTCACTCGCAGATCAGTCTGGCTACTTTCCGTTAAAGAAAATTTGGAGCCGTTCACCAAACGAACGTCCAATCAGCGTTGGATTTGAGGCGGGTTGAGGTGTGACGCAACGAGAAGCGCGACAGTTCAGTCTAAAGAACATGGCGGCTTCAGCCGATGAAACTAGCGTTAGCGTGGCTATCGAGCAAGTTTTATCGGAATTACAGAGTATTTCTTCACTGGAAGAAGAGCAAAACGCTGCTCTGGAGGCTTTTCTCAGAGGAAAAGATGTTTTTGCTCTTCTCCCGACTGGTTTCGGCAAGAGCTTGTGGTTGTGTTTTTGTCGTCGCTGTTAGTACGTCATATGCTTCGTTGATCTGATTGGTTTATTTGGCCCGTCTATCACCAACATAGGCCGATCAGCTAACCAGTATTTTCGCCCCTTCCCAAAATTACTTCAACGGAAGGTTTCCAGATGGATATGCGGAGCAAATCTATCTGGCGGAGTCAGGTTAACGAAGAGATGGAGAAAAGGGAATAAGTGAAAGAGGCTGTTGTGCAAGTGTCAAAAAAAAAAAAAGCATCACAAAAGCAAAATGCTGCGACGCATCGTCGTGTGTTGCAGCCTTGATGTTGTTGCTACAAACAAAAAAACCTACTTAAATGCTCTTCATTGCATTTTTAAAGACAAATTTGGTGTTCTACAGTTTTATATATTTCCTAACATTTAATGTGACAGACCAGTTTCTACTCTAGTCCCCTTTATTCAGATACCCCAAAATAACATCTGTTCTGTGGAGGCCCCAGAGATTTATTTAGGGTTCCCACGGGTCCTTGAAATCCTTGAAAGTTTGTGAATCTGAAAAAATTAATTCAAGGCCCTTGAAAGTTCTTGAAAACAGCCAAAAAAACACCTAGTCCTTGAAAGTCCTTGAATTTTTTTGTGGGGTTGAAAGTTCACACGGATGACGACTCGTCATTATTTTACTACCACATAATCTTTTAAAATTGTGTTGATTCTGCAGACTTTTAATTTGCAAAAGTAGGTTCGCTTTTCTTCGTTAGTTGGTAGGCTACGGTTTAGGCCTACGTGCGTCCAATAGGTTACATTCACGCAGTGTTGCCAACTCAGTGACTTTGACGCTATATTTAGCGACTTTTCAGAGTCAAAGTCAAAAACTAGCTTAGTCAAAGATGAAAGTAAGTGAAACAAATTGATATAATTCTGAACATCTCAATGCTGCACTTTTTTTCCATAAAATTCCATGAAACGGTAGGCTAATGTACATCTTATATGTAATGTAGTATGTCATAGCCATGTACTGTGGATATAAATGTAGGCTATGAATATGATCAATATCAATGTAGGCTATAAATTAAGTCCACTTTCTTGCATTGCTTCTGACCCAACAACTTCTATGCCGTTTAGTCTTTTATTGAATTTGCATTGTATTAAAATATGATAACCTATTCAGCGGTCACAGTAGGTAAATGCCGCCACATGTGGTCCTTGAATTTGAGGAAATTGGTCCTGGAAAGTCCTTGAAAGGTCCTTGAATTTGATGTTCACCAAGGTGTGGGAACCCTGTTTATTAGACTTTAGTGAGCAAACAGCATCATGAAGACCAGGGGACAAATCAGCCAGGTCTGGGATAAAACTGGAGAAGTTTTATTAGAGGTTATGTAATAAAACCGTAAGCTTTGAACGTCTCTCAGAGCTCTGTTCAGTATATTCTCCGAGTGGTTGGTCCAGCTGCAGACCTACCCAGCTGAGAGGAGCCTGTAACCCTGAGTGAGCTGCAGAGACCCATTGCTCAGGTGGGATAATATATAGAGGGATGGAAGATTGGTTGTGCACTCCACAAATTTGGTCTTTGTTGTAGAGTTGCAAGAAGTAAAGCATAATTTATTAAAAGTCCTTCAAAAATTCAACTTGCAGTTTGGTGCAACCCATATGGGCAATGTAACAGAAGTGGAACAAGGCCCTCTGATCAGACATGACCAATAATTGCTTTTCGGCCTTGATGGAAAACACAATGTCTGGCTTAGAATGAACTATAGATGGTGAAACATAATGGTGGTAGCTGTTAAGCATTGATTGGAGGATGGCAACGCTGGAAGAAGGCCTGTTTGAAGCTGCAGAAGATTTAGAGCTGAGGTGGAGGTTCACGTTCAGTCCCCAAACATACCGCCAAAGCTACAACACAACGCGATAATCCGAACATATGCATGTGCTAGAATGGCTTAGTCAAAGGCTACGTTCACACTGCAGGTCTTGATGCTCAATCGTGGTTTGTTGCTGAAATCTGATTTTTTTTATTGTTGTTTGTTTGAGGGGGACAATCATGTTACTAATAAGTACGGCCGTCAAGACCGCAAAGCGACCCGCATGCACAGATAACAGAAGGAGACGTCACACAGCAGCGCGCTGTTTACGAAAGTAATGGTGAATGTAATTGTTTCTACAAGTGTTCAATAAAGCTTTGTTTAAAAAAAAGAAGAAGAAAACGTATTATTAGAAAGCCGCTGAGCAATGGGAGGTGACAATATTAAGACCACATCCTAACAAGACAAAATAAGGTAAGAAGAAAGCAGCACAGCTATTAATGGTCTTTATGTACCGCTAACAGCTACTCCTTTGTGTGGATGTAATAAGAGCCAGGAGAGTGACGTAAAAGGCGGATAAAATGCGACATGACCGTTTAGACTGACACGTATCTGAATGGTACCACATATAGAAGTGGTATCAATCAGACTGTTCACTCTGCTGTGAAAAAGACAGACATGGGTCGCATACGGGTAAAAAGATCGTTTTTGGGTCGCGTTTCCCTTCCAATGTAAATGAAGCTTAAATCCAGACCTAAAACCCGAAGGGGGAATCTGTGGCAACACTTGAAAGTTGACGTTCACAGATCTGACAGCTATTTTGCAAAGAAGACAAATTGCGGAGCCTTGCTGTGACCCAATAGTAATATGGTAATAATTCCCAGCTGATTTTTACAGCCGTTCAGAAGTTCAAATAAAAAGAAGAATGAGATGGAAGGAGCTCACAGGCTCAAAGTATTCGCTCACATTTAATTCAGCTTTGACAGCTACTGACTACACACACACATCCTTATTTAATGTACACAGTGAGGACCGTGCCTTGACTTCCATTCATCTTCAAGCCTTTCTATGGCATAAACCTAACCTTTTTCGGTCCTCACTTTACATCAAAGTCCTCACTTTAATAGTAAAATGAGCAATAAATGTTCTCGCTCAGCTTCAAGTACAACAACAACACACAATACACACACAGCCAGCTCTCCTCGAGGGCTGCCATGTCAACATGTCAACTGTCAACCATCATCCGCTCACACTCTCTGCTCTGTAAAACTGTGTAACTGTGTCACTAGGGCGAACAGGAGAAGTGGCCGAAAGTACTAATGTGTGTGTGTGTGTGTGTGTGTGTGTGTGTGTGTGTGTGTGGCATTTCTCCCGTGGGAGCGCTGATGGCGTTCCACTCTCAGCTTCTCCCTCTCGCTCTCAAAGTTGCAGGATCAGGTGTGAATTTCTGCTCCACTTGTGTTCCCACAGTTTATCCTCTCGCCCGTCCTACGCTCCTCTCAGAACGACGACGTTTTAATGATAGATTCGATCAATTATTCCTCGCTTTCTTCCAGCCGTGCTTCCTTTTATAAGTGGCACTCTGCTCACTCTTTGATTTACTTCTGCTTGTTTATGTTTTTTCCCCCTCTTCCATTAGCGTGACATTTCCCGTGGATCACATCCAGCGCGCCGCAGCCCGTCCGAAACTCAAATCATTTTCTCTCTCTCTCTCTCTCGGCCGCTCGTTCATATGTGCTTTCAGGTTTAGCTCCTGTTTTCCATTAGCTGGATTATTTTGAATCCTGCCCTGTTTTCTAGAGCTGTTGCCGCCGTCCTTAATGTACGACTTTTAGGTAATTAGTAGGGCTGAACAATTAATCGCATTTTCAATATAATCGCGATTTAAAAAAACGCAATTTCCAAATCGCAGAGGTCTGCAATTTTTGGCTATGTAACAATTAGGGAATTAGAAACGTCCATTAGGTGTTGGTAAAATGTTTAAAGTGGGTTTGCCTCCACATGGAAGGGAAGACAGTTTTTATTCAATTCAAGTTTATTACTTGTTTTAGAGTTTATATAATCATACATAGCATTAAGTACAGGTCAATCAGTTTAATACATAGACTTGCTTGTTGGTTGCACATTATGTTCAACAAGGATTGATGTCTAATTAAAATAAAAGCTGTTCTCTTGAATAATATTCTGATTAATAGAAACATTAAAAGTTCTTGTTTTAAATAGTCCTTGTTTACAAACATCTTTATTTAGAGGCCATTTTTGTTGCTTGTGGTTAACGCAGAGAAAAGTCAAAATTGCAATTTTGGTTGAAATATATTGTAGGCAGAACGCAATCATTTCTGCTCTGAGTTTAGACGCTGCGGGTCTTTTAGCAACTAATCCACATGGCGAGGAAACAAATTGATTTGTTGTTTGTATATGTTTAAAAAGACATGATAAATTAAACTGGGAAAAAAATCGCATTAAATCGCAATATTAAGAAAAAAAATCGCAATTAGATTATTTTCCAAAATCGTTCAGCCCTAGTAATTAGTTATTTTGAATTGAGCTGTTTTAACAGATTGATTCAGTTCATTAATCTGTGAAAATACTGACGTTTAGTGCTGCTAAAAGTAGAGATTGATAATAATAATAATAAAAAAAAGAGCAGCCCTCAGGAGTTCATCATCTTAATTCCTTAAACATGTAACCCTCCAATGCGGCTGGAACCATATTAAATGAGGCTCAACGCGGACAAGTTGCAGATGAATTTTAAATGCTTGGAATGTTTCTGCAGCAGCGAGGCTGTTTTAAATAATTTAGATGTCTGTGGTGGGAAAAGAGGGGATCCAGCCTGCTTCGCCCGTTCCTCGCCTGACCTTTCAGCGGGGAGCGGCTTGCCAAGCAACACAGCGAGCGGCGAGCTCATTCGTTGTTTTCTGTTCTTCTCTGCAGAAGTCCGATCACGGCCAGGTGCTGCTGGACGCCGTGTTTAAGCACCTGGAGCTGACCGAGAGAGACTACTTTGGCCTGCACCTGGCTGACGATGGCTCAGACGCCCCGGTTAGTACCGTGTTTTCACTCTGCAGTGTGTTTAAAACATCAAATAACTTCAAATAAACCCGATTGTCCACTGTTTTACCTGCACAGCTTAAGGTCGACCATACTCTTGTGTGTAAAAGTAGTTTATTTCTAAAGGTTTTTACATGCTAACACTCATCTGGTCATTAGTGGTTTTGAACTTGGGGTGCATACTTCCACTGAAGAATAAAAACTCTATAATGAGTCAGAAATATTATATATAGTGGAAAAACTAATTCAGATTACAGAAGCATTATTATGACCTACGTTTTAAACTGTTTATCAGGATTTAATTTAACTTTTATATTTTAACACCTATTTTGTGCCACAGCTCCGAGTAAATTCACCCCTTTGTTGCCATTCGAGGAAACATTTTGCTCGAATTTGGCTCTTTTTCACCTTCTATAAACCAACCACTTCCTACCCATGTACTAAACTGTTTATTTTTCATGTTAGTTGGGTATTTTGATGAATTATGGAGATAAATACTTATTAAAATGCTCAAACCTCTTGTATAATCTAAATATCTTTTATTTAACTTCTGTAACCTGTTACCAAACCCAAGCTCAGGGAGAGGGGTGGGAACAATATGATGATGGAAAAGAATCAGAGTAGTCGGGAGGAGGGGGGGGGGGGGGGGGGGGATTTGGTCAAACCAAGTCATCATAGCAAAATTAAAAACTAATATGTTAAGTTTTCTTTGTATGGAGCAGAAAAGCTCACTGTGTTGCACTTACCTTGTGCACAGTTTCTGATTAACTCATTAATGTCTGCCAACCATTTGAAACAAGCTATTCAGTTTGTTTTGTAATTGCTCTCCTGTGAACTGTAACGTGTTATACAACTTAAGGCCAGTGGAATAATTTTTCTTAATTTTTTTTATTTGCCCAATTCTTCTGAGCAGTGTGACTTTTGTGTGACTTCTCATTTTTTCGCTGGAGTCGCCTCTCTGCAGCAGACTAGAGTCTTTGCTACTTGAACACCAAACAGGAAAATGGCGAATGGAGCGAGCGGTTTATACATTATCCCTAAGTAAAGGTGCGTTCAAGAGCAAATTAATAATCCGCGATTGAAACGTCGTGTTTGGAGCGACGCAAACGGGCCAAATTGTGCAGATAGAGCAAAGCAATACACTGCAAAAGGGGAACTAAAAATAAGTAAAAATTTTCTTGAAATTAGTGTATTTGTCCTTGATTTGAGCAGGTAAATAAGATTATTTGCCAATGGAATGTGTATTTTGATCCCTAAAGTGAGATAATTAGATATACTGCACTTGAAGTAAGATTACTTCTAGTGCAGTATATCTAATCTAATTCTGATTCTGATCTGGTTATGGGGATGGATTGTTCCTATTTTAAGTGCAAAAACCTTATTCCATTGGCAGATCATCTTATTTACCTGCTCAAATCAGGGACAAATACACTCATTTCAAGAAGATAGTACTTACTTTTAGTCCCTTGTTGCAGTTTAGTGTGAAGCAAAACTTTGCTCAAGTTCAAGAGTACGAACTTGTCTTTAAATTTGCGTTGCAGTAACAGGTGCTCCTCGTTCATTTATTTAAGCACTAAAATGTGTCTTTATGTGTTTCATATGTAGACAGTACAACTTCTATTGAGCAATCTGTATGATTCGGTTGTATTTGACTTTGTAAAGTGCCTTGAGATTACGTGTTGTGAATTGGCACTATATAAATAAAATTTAAATGAATTGAATGATGGGTTTATTGACCGAAAATGGCGAAAGATAGGCAAAATATCAACCAAAATATCTCAGTTTAGCAACACAAACTTGGATTCTCAAATGATAAACTGCTGCTTTTATAGAGATGCCCACACTTGCTGATTATTAGACTATCTATAGATAAAATTAAAACCCCTAAAACCTCATTTTAAGATCATTATCAAGACCAGATGACGTGTTTTTATTTATTACTCTGATGGTTTGAATGTTCGGTTTTTATCTGTGGGCCTTTGAGAGGTGTCTGTGTTTGTGTTGGTGGCCAGTGGTGAATAATTTAAACGGTGTGGTGCAGCTTTGTGGAGAGTGACTCTGAGTCTGTTTTTTATCAATGTTTTACAGCGCTGGCTGGATCCCAATAAGCCCATCAGGAAACAGTTAAAAAGTAGGTGAAATCCACCACGCAGCACCTGAACGCATCCAACTGCATCATTAGCGAGTGATCAGAAAGTCCTAAATCCACTCAAGTCCAACGTGATGATAACTTGTTTTTAGTGTTTTCCTATCTGCAGTTTAGTCTCTGTAACATTTAACAATCCACACTGTGCCTCCAGCGAAAACTCTCCAGTCAACGTTGTCGTTTACTATTCTGAAAATGCCTCGAGGAATGATTAAACTCCATTTCAACTCTGTTCTTTTTTTTTTCTTTTTTTTTTGTTCATGAGTAATAGAAATTGTAACAATTAAGCAGTAGCTCAAGTGGAGCCAGCAGTCATCCCGCAGCAATGATTGAACTGTACTTCAACTCTTGTTTTTATCACGGTTCATTGACTCTGACTGAAGATATCACTCGCTTTTTTTTTTTTTCTTTCTGTGTGAAGTTTGTGAATAGGCAATGATTTTTTTTTTTTTAATAAGGCAGACAGTAATAGTATCCAGTGCATGATATGTTGATATGGTGCTGATATCAGTCTGGTGTTGTGTAATTGTTAACCATAATTCCTTCAGGAGGATCTCCACATAACTTGAGCTTCAGAGTCAAATTCTTTGTGACTGATCCGGGTAAACTTCAGGAAGAATACACACGGTAAGACTGGCCTTCAGCTGTAACATATTTATGACACTGCCACAGCTTTTACAGCGTTTCATCCACACTGAACTAGAATTCAAAGCAAAGTGCCTGTTTTTCTTATTCCTTTATTGAATAGGAACACGATACAGGAAGTTACATATTTAATGCAAAGTAAAGCTATGCCTGACTGTTCTCTGTTCACTTCTGTTTGTATTATTTAAACTCTCTCTCTAGCAGCTCATAAATGTGTAGAGACAACACAAGCAGACCAGCTGCAGTTGTTCTGGTACTTTTGTACCTGCCGAACAATAAACCGAACCTACATTTTAAACTAAATTTTATTTCATCCAAAATAAAAAAATAAAAAAAATATTGTGCATGTTTGCCTTATTGAAAAGGAATATGAAAGGCAATTTTTTAAATAATTATTGGTGTTGGAATCGGAAATTTCTTTAGTCTATTTGCAACAATAATAAATAAATATGTGTTACTCTTTCTTAGAAAATGTTTGTTTTTAGCGACGTTTAATACATTTTCTTGCATTTATCAGCATCAACCACCGGCGCTTACAGGCCAAATCTGTATCATTCTTGAACGATGCACAAAATCACCCCAAGACTAACAAATGCCCCCTTTAAACTGAATTTTGGTAACCCTGACGTAAAGATTGTGTGTCCTGACAAACTGATGTTTATTTGCTAAACACGCTATAACCTTATAACCACTATAACGTAGACCCTGTGATTTCTCACAGTAAAATACTTAAAAACACGGCTGATTAAAGATAAGGAGATAATTTAGGGTTAAGAAAATCCAACTAAACTAAGGGATAGATATTCAAAAGAGTTGAAGCTGTTGATTTATCTGGTATTTTTCAATAAATTCACTCCCCCTCATCCAGTATTTCAAGAAATGTGAAAATGTAAATAATAATAAATTAATAAATGTGCAATAAACCACATTTAATTGTTTTTATCTGTTCAGTAGAGTCATTTATTTTTGAGATTTTCATGATTTTGTTTCTTTTAGATCAGTTTTTAATCCAGGGGCAAGACACTGTCTCAGTGGGGTAATGGCTGGATAACTATAGACAGAAGCTGCAGGGAGGTGTATGAAGCTCTGCTTCCTGGTGGGAACCCTGGGTTGTCATTGTTTTAATTTACTTTTAAAACAAACATGTTAAATATTAACAATATAATTACCTTATATTCATAAAGCTGAAGGAGGAAAGTGAGACTGATGCATCTGAGTGAGAGCGTAGAACTGTGATGCATAGAGCGTGCCCCATAGACAATCCCACATCTCTTTGCTTTGGTTAGACCATCAACATGTTTAGTCCTTCAATGGCTTTCCAGCTGGGGGGGGGGAGGTGCACACATCTGTAAATTACACATATAGATAGTTCATCCTGACACAAAGGGAAGATGTGACTACCAAACTTAGTTCAAATGTGAAATGTTTGTCACTCTGTCAAAGAAAAGCCGTGGCTTCCTACTTTCCAAAGAGGAGGAAAACGAAGGAACAGGATTTTTTTGGGTTTATATGTAATGTTTCTGATGTCCTCAAAAATGTAGACTCCATCATGTAGGCCTTCACTCAGGAGCCTAAACAACAAGCAGAGGTTGCAGCGTAGCAATGCACTGCCGTTCATCTGGTGTTGGAAGGAGATGCTGAGGATTATTATCAAGTTTTGATTTGTTGTTTTCCTCCAGTAATAGTTTATTGTGGATGATGAGCAAAATGCACGCTTTTTAAAATGCATTCACCGTCCAAAATGTCTTCATTTTCAACACTACCTGGATAGTTTGCTCATCTGTTGTCATAATCCTGTGTTTTGTCCCCCTAAGGTACCAGTATTTTCTTCAGATCAAACAGGATATATTAACTGGAAGGTGAGCAGGTTGAACTTTGTTGTTCTGTTGTATTATAGAGAGAGTTGAGCTGTTTGTCCTGATAAAGCTGATTGGTATATAGTACAAACATGGAAAATGTGATTTTATGTGTGCGCTTATGGTTTCATGTACAGTGTGTTAAAAATGAAGTTGATGTTTATTATTATTATTATTATAATTATTGAATCCTAGCATTGTGTTCGGAAAAAGAGTTGCATCATAAATATTGACCTGTGCAGAAATAATTTTTTTTTACCATTTTGCATATTAAGTGTTTTATTTTTATTTTTTTCTATTGTCAGATTGCCCTGTCCTCACAACACGGCAGCACTGCTGGCATCCTATGCTGTTCAGTGTAAGTATTGCTCCCTGGGTCCACCCGTTACATGTAACAATGAAAAGGCGATTCATTAGGGCTCTCCTTAGTTACACACTCTGAAATGCAATGGCTGCGGTTGCTGGAGGGTTTTTACAGCGGCTGCTCTAAAGCCATGGAGAGTTTCTTGAAAACCGTGCGGTGGGATTGAATCTTGTATTACCATCGCTTATATAAATATTGGATGTGATGCTGGTTTTCTCTAAAGTCCACCTTTAATAATAGATTAATGTACAGAGGCAGATCGATTGGGGAGAAGTTGATGTTCAGGCTCGCTTCATGTCCCAGGTTAAATCTGTATGTTTCAAACACTCAGTTACCTGACATTTAGTAATAATTTAACCTAAGACTGTTGTGGCAAAAAGTAACAAGGAATACATTTCTGCTCTTTTTTCTCTAACCCCTAGTGGGTCGAGGCAGATGACCGTTCACACTGAGCCTGGTTCTGCTGGAGGTTTTTCCTTCCCGTTAATGGGGAGTTTTTCTTCCCACTGTCGCTTCATGCTTGCTCAGTATGAGGGATTGCTGCAAAACCATCAACAATGCAGACGACTCTCCCTGTAGCTCTACGCTTCTCCAGGAGTGAATGCTGCTTGTCGGGACTTTGATGCAATCAACTGGGTTCCCTTATATAGGACATTTTTGACCAATCTGTATAATATGATTGAATTTTGACTTTGGGAAGTGCCTTGAGATGACATGCTTTATAAATTGGCGCTATATAAATAAAATTGAATTGAATTGACATTTAAGCCTGAAAATATACACAGTCCTGGCTTATTTAGTATTAAAATTATTTTAATTTATTCAATACGTTTTGTCTGATAGGAAATGAGAAGGGTAAATGTTATTTATTTATTTATTTTCAAAACTTGCTCTCTTTTTACATTATTTTATGAAAAACTAGCATGCAAAAATTATTTATCCCCTTTTTAAAAAAAAATAAATAAAAAAACTGTGCCAAAACCCTCCTGGGCATTACGCAATCAAAACCCTCTTATAACTGCTGAGCAGCTTTTTGCGTGTTTCCTCTGGTATTTTGACAATTTTTTCTTTGGCGATGAGCTCCAGGTCAACAAGGTCAGAGGCCTCCTCACCATCGCTCTATTGTTGAGCTGCCTCCATGCGCTCTGTATCAGATTCTAGTCAGGACTCTGGATGGGCCTCTAAAACATGTTAGTATTACTTCCAGTCAGAAGAAAAATGTTGGTAAAATTAACCTAAATCTGCCAGGGGTATGAACAATTAATCATTTTGGGCTTAACTGTGTCTGGAAAGAGACTAATCTGGTTGTTAAAAAAAAATTCAGATGAACTTTATTTTTATATATATTATATTTATCTGTTCATTTTTATTCACTATTTAGTTTTTTTCCAAAGCAAAACTGTTTTTCCAACTTTTTAACACAAATATTTGAAGCTTTTAATGCGTTAGAACATAAATGGTTAAAAGAACATAAATGTTGTGTTTTTAGGAAGCTCGTTGTTTTAATGTTTATTGGACCAGATGATTTTATTTTATCTGTCTGGTTTCATAAATCTCAGTGAACTAGATGAGATAGTGTGAAGCTGGAGATGCGTCTACACCAGTGGATGAAGCTTTTTGACCCCCAGCACAGTGGTCCTTCTGTCTCTCGTTCTCAGTTATTGTATTCACGCAGCCTTTAGCCCTTTGCCTGCTGCTTTGTTTCATTTATTGCAGGGTCTCATCCTGCCATTTCAGCCCCAGTAACTCCTCCCCCCTCTGGCCCCCTGCGCTCCCCCTCCATGGCATATTTAGCCAGGGATCTCCACCGCCTCAGTATGTAGGTCAAACCAGAGATTTGACCTAGACCTTGGTGGCTCTGACCCTACGGCTTTTACTCTGACACACACACACACACACACACATACACGAATATTGTTGTTGGGTCCGTGCTGTCGCTCTCCACAGTGCCAGCACAGATCACCGAGATAAATGTTTGCTTTTGGGAGGAAGAACTGACTTGAAGCAGCTGCTATGCTGCTAATTCAGCTCGACTGCCAGCGCTGCGGACTCCAAATCCCACACTCAAGCTTGCATTCTCAAAAGAGCTGAAATCCCTCCTGGTAGACCTAAATTCCAGTTTTATGACCGACTGAGAAGCTTGTAGAAAAAAAAATAAGCCTTTCCACGACAGGGCCAACATCTTGTTAAAGGGAAATAAAATATATATATTTTTTTTTGCACGCTTTTTAAAATGTTGCTGAAAGCCTTGCTAACTCAGCCTGAATAAGCTGCAGAAATGGAGCTTTTTGGACTGTAGAAAATACAGTTTGTAGTTACATCTCCGTGCTTCGTCTGACTTTATTTTAAACACTTCAGGGATATAATTAAACTTTACCTCTTCGTCACTCTGTAACATTATCCACATCGAAGAGTGGCGTTGTTACAGCAGGGGGTTGTGCTTATGTCAGGAGAGGGAACGGCGGTTTGAGTTCAGAAATTCAGATTTATAAAACTATGCATACGCACTCTAGCACATAATTTCTCTTTATAGGTCACAGCTGTACCTGAACGTTTGCGTACCAGGCACCGTCTCTTGTTCTGCCGTCTACACCACTGATCTCTATTTATTCACTGGATTGCGCATTGGCCGTATATAATACAGGTCGCTGTGAAGCCACCAGCCGCCATATTGGTACTCCCTATTTTCCTCCAGTAACTACACTGCAAAGAGGGAGCTAAAAGTAAGTAAAATTTTCTTGAAATGATTGTAATTTCCCTTGATTAGAGCATGTAAATAAGACTATTTGCCAATGGAATAAGATTTGTACGCTTAAAATAGGAACAATTCATCTCCAATCATCTAATTTCAAGTGCTGGATATCTAATTATCTTATTTTAGAGATAAATTGTTACTATTTTAAGTGCAAAAATCTTATTCCATTGGCAAATAGTCTTATTTACCTGCTCAAGTCAAGGAAAAATACACTGATTTCAAGACATTTTTACTTATTTTTAGTTCAGTTTTTGCAGTGTATGGAATACGTGCGTACAGCATCGAATAACGAGGATTTTCTCATGTTCGGGGGGGGGGGGGGGCTTAAGACTTATAAAAATGTTCTAAAGTCTGATAAAGTCATATATATATATATAATATATTCTATATATATATATCTATATATATATCTATACCTATAATATATATATATGTATATGTATATGTATGTATGTATGTATGTATATATATATATATGTATATATATATATGTGTATATGTATATGTATGTATATGTATATATGTATATGTATGTATATGTATATATGTGTATGTATATGTGTATATGTATATGTATAATCTATAGTATATATGTATATGTATGTGTTATATGTATATGTCTGTGTATTATGTAGATATATATGATATATGTATATATCATATAATATGTGTATACTACTATTATACATATTATTATATACTATAGATATATATATAGTACCTAGACTATATATCATTATATATATGATATATTATTATCAGAGATATATAATATATATATATGTGATATATATGTGTATATATATATATGTGTATATATATATATATGTGTATATATATATATATATATATATGTATATATATATATGTATATATATATATGTATATATATATACCTTATTTACCTTATTTTCCTGCAAAGTTACTTTATTTTCCTGCAAAGTTACTTTATTCTGAAATCCACTGCAATTCACTGAAATTCTCAAGCTGTATGCAAACGAAATTTGGTTCTGTACGCACTCTGTGCATACAAAATGACAATAAAGTTTGTCTAAGTCTAAGAAAGTGGCGTACGCACGTTTAAGGCCCCATTTTTGTGCACATTCAAGTAGTATAAACGAGACCCCTGGTCACCAGCTGATTTCTCTTAGTTTTTTGTCTTTTTTAGTATTTGCTTTCTTGCTTTATTCCATCATTATAAAAATATACCTAAACTCACATCGGTCCCTTTCATAAAAAAAAATAAAAAAAACGTACAACTTGAACAAAAAACAACTTCCTACCTAATAAACATCATAAAAACAAAATGCAGTTGAGTTGTTGAGGGTCGCTGGTGACGTGTAGATGGATCATCATCTGTTCACATCCCATAGATCAGAGGTATTAAAACCTCCTGTTCAACATTACTTTGCTTCCTGTTATGCTGCCCCTTAACTGCCTTGAGGCAAGACCACCAAGATTTCCTTAACAATCCTGGATTTATTTATTTTTTGTTATGGTATCGAAAACTGTTATTTATACAGTTTATATATGGGCACCAAATGTCTGTACGATGTAACCAAAGTCACTTTTTTTTGGATCTCCAGAGGCATCATAGGCTTGAGATCCGTTTTATTGCCCCATATATAAAGCCGACCCTTTTTGACAGATGCCATCGTGACAACATAATCAGTGTTCTTGGGCTGTTAGTTTGCTTTAATGTTTGACGCTGAACTGTGCATGCCCCTGGTGGTGTGCAGCCATCAATAAGCGCCTGAGCTGCAATTGATTTGTTTTTCGATACGCTTAGGCTACCGGCTTGTAGGTCAGTCAGGGGACTACTTGAGCCAATTGATGTTTTAAAGCTTCAGCTGAAAGCGAGCGAGCTAATGGGATCCACTTTTAGCTGCCCATCCCAGAGGGTTCTGAAAGCTAACAAGAGTCTTTTCATTCGTTCTGATTGTTGTCTGCAAGCAGCCCTTTTCATTACCGTCGAGTTGGAACCCAAGTTAAAGTTAAATTCCTCCATTTCTTTAAAAAGTCTGTTTTTTTTTTTTTTTCATTAAAAGAAAGCCTAAAAGCAATCCGTCCTTACCCTTTAGGTTGTGAAATACATGATATGCACACATAGATAGATAGATAGATAGATAGATAGATAGATAGATAGATAGATAGATAGATAGATAGATAGCTTTATTGTCATTTTGTATGCACATAGTGCGTACAGAACGAAATTTTGCTTGAAAAAATCCCTCTAGAAATCACTCTAAAAAATTAGTACCCTTTGGTTTGATGAGAGGAAAGAAAATGCATTAATAATATAATAATTTATAATATAATAATTTTAGCTGGACTTAACTTTTAAGATTATGCAGGAAACTCTTTCACACCCTTAAAAAACATATAGCAGAGCACAAATGTGCCTTTATCACAATCATCAGGTTGCATGTAATTATCATGAGGCGTGGAATAAAATCTACAACATGCAACTCTCTGGCTTCTAAACACTGCTCATAGCTTTTCAGTAGCATTGCAGATCCTGGCCATGGCAGGATCCTAATTGTAGGTAATTCATCAATATAATGAACCAGAACTTCTATCATGGAGGAACCACACAACCTGATACCGACCTGATGTCTCAATGCCAGATAGAGCTTGACAGATTTTGCTTTTACAAGTGGAGCGAACAGCTTTCATAGTGCTCTACTTGATTTATGCTTATAAATAGCTTTATTGTGATTCCTGCAGGGAGAATTTAAAATTATATGGACACTACAATGGGAAAGTAAAAGAGTAAAAGAAAAACAAGAAGTGAGAGAGAAAAAAAAGAGTAGAGGTGAAAGAAAGAAGAGATAAAAGGGAGAGAATGATAAAACCTTCTTTGTCTGCTCCATCACCTGGAAAGAGAGATGCAAAAAAGAACAGCACAACCAACAGACATAAAGCAACAGATAAATTCGAATAACACCTAGATGCCATTGCTAAATCATATATATTATTATATAAACTGACACGTGTAATGTGATACCTGAAAAAAGAAAGTGAAAGAACATAAATAAATAAATAAATTATAAGATAACTGTATATAAGTGAACATTTAATACCTGGGACCCTTTACATTATAAACAACCGTTAAAAGGAATATTATCAATACTAACAACAGAGCACAGCTGTGGTTTGGCGCTTGTGTAAAAATGTAGAAAACGTTTCACGGCGATTGGTTTTAACAAGGTTTTATCGGCTGAATTGGTTTTCCCTGGAATCAGCCGGGGTCTTTTTGACATTTAAAAACATATATGCTTCGCTGCTTTACTGCAAATAAGTTGGTATTAACTGATTTTTTTTAGTCAGCTGAAAGTGTAAGACAACATAAACACAATGGATTTTCTATTAGTAAATCCTGTAAAAATAAACAGCTAGTCGTTAATCAGCCTCAGCTCAGTAACAGGACCTGAAATCCCTTTTAAATACTCAAAAACAGGAATTTCAGCCTTTGGTTATTGAATGAGGGCCAAACATCTAAAACTTTATTTATCAACAAGAAAAAGGGAAACTGCTTTGCATTATAGATTAATGAGACGGACCGTCCATATTTGTCAGCGATCGTTCTGGTTTTGTTCAATTAAAGTTACAGACTGATGTTTTTTTGTCCCCTTTCCTTTCCTGTAGCCGAGTTGGGGGACTACAATGAAGCTGAGCATTCTCCCGGCTACCTGTCCGAGTTCTGCTTCATCCCAAACCCGCCGCAGGACTTCCACAAAGAGGTCTCCAAACATCACCAGCAGCACAGGTACGCTCCGACAACTCGCCTGGAATATGTGTAGAAACAGGAAGAGTCGACTGGAAAAAAGCGTTTTCAGGTCCAGATCAGATAGTTTCTGCGTTGTGTTGGAAATGTCTTAGAAAGGATTTTGTTTTTGTTGTAGTATTTTCAAACTCTGGATAAATGTGGGTAAAAAAAAAAGAAAAAAGACTGAAGTATTGAAAAATTCATCCATCCATATAGTATGAGGTTTATTACAGACACAGCTTGAGCATCATATATATATATATATAATATATCTTTTTTTCTCCTTTTTTTTACCCATATATATATATATATATATATATATATATATATATATATATATATATATATATATATATATATATATATATATATATATATATATATATACCTATTTTAAATGAATAGCCATATGTTGTCTGATGCAGATTCTTAATAAGGTTCAACACTACATGTTGGTTTCTCAAACAATCAAACACACTGAAAATCATCTCAAAACAAGGATGCATTTTTGGTGCATTTTACAAAATTCTTAAGATTGATAAGGCGACATAATTACAATAAATTGATTTAAGTTTAGATTTGTGATTCACAAATTACATAATTCTGTAGTTTTATCACAAAATATCATCTGCACCATATAGCCTTGTGTTGTAACAAAGCAGGTTTACCAGCTATGGGTCACATGAGCTCAGTTACTACTGACTATTCAGCTTAAATCTATAATAAGAAAAAGAGTTGTAAAATATTTGTAGTCAAAACAGCAGAGAATATGGTCATAAGCTGTGTCACATACATCTGCGTGAGACCAGAGTGATAAATGTTAGAAAATATTAAGATTAACTGCAGGAGACTAACTACAGGTCTGCTATTTTAAAATTCTACATGTTAAAATTCACTGTCCTTGTTATATTTTTACACATAGAGAAATAGAAAATACAACTTAGGGGGTTAGTAGATCAGGCAAATTTATAGAAAATGTGGTGCACGGATAAAATCCAGAAAAGTTCCTTCACCACATGCTATACATGAAAAACATAAAATGAAAAATAAAAAAGAAGAAACATTTACAAGAAGGCACTTTTTTGTACAAAAGAAAAAAGGCAGGTGGTCCAGCTTCACCTAGGGTCTATCTGTGCACATCCATCCATCCATCCATCCATCCATCCATCCGTCCATCCATCAATTAATCATCCATCCATCCATCCATTATTCATCAGTCCGTCCATCCATCCATTTATCATCTGTCCTTCTGTCTGTCCATCATCCATCCATTAATCATCCGTCCATCTATCCATCCATAAATCCATCCGTTAATCATCTGTCCATCCATCCCTTCATCCGTCCATCCATCCATCAATTAATCATCCATCCATCCATTAATCATCTGTCCTTCCATCCATCCATCCATTAATCATCTGTCCATCCATCCATCAATTAATCATCCATCCATCCATCCATCCATCCATCCATCCATCCATCCATCCATCCATTAATCATCTGTCCATCCATCCATCCATCCATCCATTATTCATCAGTCCTTCTGTCTGTCCATCATCCATCCATTAATCATCCGTCCATCTATCCATTCATAAATCCATCCGTTAATCATCTGTCCTTCCATCCATCGATTAATCATCTGTCCATCCATCCCTTCATCCGTCCATCCATCCATCAATTAATCATCCATCCGTCCATCCATCCATCAATTAATCATCCATCCATCCATCCATCCATCCATTAATCATCTGTCCTTCCATCCATCCATCCATTAATCATCTGTCCATCCATCCCTTCATCCGTCCATCCATCCATCAATTAATCATCCATCCATCCATCCATTAATCATCTGTCCATCCATCCATCCATCCATTAATCATCTGTCCTTCTGTCCATCCATCCATCCATCCATCGATTAATCATCTGTCCATCCATCCATCCATCCATCCATTAATCATCTGTCCTTCCATCCATCCATCGATTAATCATCCATCCATCCATCCATTAATCCATAGATTAATCATCTGTCCATCCATCCATCCATCCATCCATCCATCCATCGATTAATCATCTGTCCTTCCATCCATTCATCCATCCATCGATTAATCATCCATCCATCCATCCATCCATTAATCCATCGATTAATCATCTGTCCCTCCATCCATCCATCCATCCATCCATCAATTAATCATCTGTCCTTCCATCCATCCATCCATCCATCCATCGATTGACCATCCATCCATCCATCCATCGATTAATCATCTATCCATCCATCCATCCATCCATCCATCCATCCATCCATCCGTCCATCCATCCATCCATCCATCGATTAATCATCTGTCCTTCCATCCATCCATCCATCCATCCATCGATTAATCATCTATCCATCCATCCATCCATCCATCCATCGATTAATCATCTGTCCTTCCATCCATCCATCCATCCATCCATCCATCGATTAATCATCCATCCATCCATCCATCCATCCATCCATCCATCCATCCATCCATCCATCGATTAATCATCCATCCATCCATCCATCCATCCATCCATCCATCGATTAATCATCCATCCATCCATCCATCCATCCATCCATCGATTAATCATCCATCCATCCATCCATCCATCCATCCATCCATCGATTAATCATCCATCCATCCATCCATCCATCCATCCATCGATTAATCATCTGTCCCTCCATCCATCCATCCATCCATCCATCCATCCATCCATCCATCCATCGATTAATCATCTGTACTTCCATCCATCCATCCATCCATCCATTAATCATCTGTCCATCCATCCATCCATCCATCCATCCATCCATCCATCCAAAACCTGACCTCTGTAGAAATACGTGTATTAAATAAATAAAAACCAATATCTCATAGTTTAAATAATAGCATTAAACACATTGGGAACTCTTGGATTTTGACTGGAATTGTGACAGGAAAAATGTGTAGGAAACGTTCCCTGTTGTGGGAACATAAAGATATTTCTAAACAGATGAACTATAAATAAACAGTCCCTTTTGTGGGTGTCGTATTTGGAAATGTTGGTGTTAAGCTTTAGAAACGCCTAACACAGTTAAACGCGTTCTGACAATCGCAGATTCACACAACGGCACCTCATATGCTGCACTTTACTTGACCCTTTTCCTCGCAATTACTTCAATTCATCTGTGACTGACGATTTCTTCTTCTTTTGTCTCCTTTCCCCCTCCACCGCCCTGCCATCAACGCTCCCTTTGCTCACACAACCACGCTCTTGTCCCCGTCTTTCTCCGTCCCCTCCTCCCTCTCTCAGCGGTCTATCTCCTGCCCAGTCGGAGTTTAATTATCTGAACACAGCGCGCTCGCTGGAGCTCTACGGGGTGGAGCTGCACTATGCAAGGGTGAGTAAGGTTTAATTCGATGTGTGTTATTTCCTGCCTGTCTTTCTATATGCTTATGGCTACATAAAAATAGGTGCTCCACAAGGAAGACAGCTTAAATGTTGCCACCAGTTGCCGAATATAGCCATTAAAACCCTGTTTTACTAAAAGCAGTGTGGGATACCAGAATCATAAAACAAAATTATTATTATTTTTTTTTTACATCTGCTGAATAGATGTGGAATGATGAATAGAAAAAGATTAAAGGTTCGTTAACCTGCCCCCCCTGCTTTCATCTTTTCATTTCCAGCTCATCCTATAGAGTGAATCCACAGGACCAGAATTAGAGCAATGTACTCTCAGCCATGATGTGAGGATGGGGGGGGGGGGGGGAGGATATGAAGAGATGAGTTGTTGTGTAAATAGAGGCTAACATATGGATTCAGCTGAACAGATTTAAAAAAACATGAAGCATTCATGACAGACATGTTTAGCATATATATGTGTTTTCCTAGCCTTCATTTTCCCTCTTTGTGTTACGCATTACTGTGTTGTTTGTCTGATCTGGCTACATGTGGAGCTCAATCCATCTCAGGATATCATACAAAAATCTAATCAGTTTTTTTTTTTTTTTTTGTCTAGACTTTTTATATGAATGATAATGACAATTCAATACAGTGAACTTTTAAATTTAACACATACAAACACATATACTTTCTGTTTCTACTATATATATATATATATATATATATATATATATATATATATATATATATATATATATATATATATTATTTAGTGAAAATGTTTGAAATTAATGAAGGGGATTTAGTCCTACTGATTTATTCCTGATTCCTACTTTACTTATGAGTCCATGCTATTCCAAAGTCCATTAAGTAAACAAATAAATAAATATGAGGGGCCATAATTTATTCTGCCACCCTCAGTCACATACATACATCTCTCATAAACATGTATTCTTCTGACACACATATTTTACTCTCATGTTCATATATTTGATATTTTACATCTATTTTGACTATTGATTTTTCATCAATGTAAAATATATAGGAAATTTTTTGACCAATCTGTATAATCTGATTCAATTTGACTTTGTAAAGTGCCTTGAGATGACGTGTTTCATGAACTGGCGCTATATAAATAAAATTGAATTGAATTAAAAAAAAAGTAAAGCAATGAATATATGTGTATAAGAATGAGAATACATGTGCGAGAGAGACAATATAGTGGAAACGCGAGTCGGATGATCGGGTGAACTCTGATTGGCTGAGATCGTTCAGGGTCAAATCAATTTTGTTGCAATATTTGGCGACTTTTCAGATCCCTCTAGCAACTTTTCAATTTTTTTCTTTATTTAAAAAAAAAAAAAAAAAAAAAAAAGCAACTAGTAAATGGGCTTGTGCTTCATGAAGTCGGACAACCCAAAATCGCTTTACACTACAATCATTCACTACAATGAATCCCATGAGTAATCCACTGTAAATAACTGTACAGTTTAAATTTTCCCATTTACATATTCATGAAGGCTTACAGTCTTTTGTTTAAAATGTTGTTTTATCATCTTTTCATTTTATTCTTCAATCAGTGAAATGTTCCCAGGGATTTTATGTTTATACTGATAAATTACACAAATAGTTATTTGTGATCAATTAATTTTATTTAGTAGGTATTTCAAAAAAACTTTCTACAACTGACAGTTGTAATCAGTTTGTTTTATTATTGAATAACAATAATGAACTAATCAAACATTGACATTAGATATCTGACTGAATTATTTCTGCTTTTAACTCACGTGAGAGGTAAAATAAATATATGTTTCAGAAGAATATGTTTGTGAGAGTTGTATATACGTGTCAGAATAAATGACGCCTTGTACGGCCCCTCATACATAAACATACATATACACGTTTACATGTGTCTACGTACATTTACACACTTATTACCTACATACTATAGCTCACCACAACCATTGCACAAGCACATCTGCACCCATGTACAGTAGCTAAGTGGTGTTCACTGTTCTTCTTCCATCTCATTTGTTTTCCTAACCAGTCTCATGGTTGGACATCGCTTTAATTCAATGCTAAGTTTGTTCCATACCTTCACACATCTTATTGCAATGCAAATTATTTTTATGTTTGTTCGAGCACATGAGATATTGAAATTTAGATTATTCCTCTAATTATACCCTCCCTCTCTCAACAAAAAGTTGAGCCGACAAAGCTTTCTTTGTTTTAAAAAATGAAGGTTCCCTTTAAAAGCCTCTAACTTCCTTTTAAAAACAGCAAAGTACGTTTTTTTTTTTTGTTACGAGCAAGCTGATCAGGCCACATATGTGAGGAAAATAATTTTTCCACATTTTGTCACACTGCAACCACAAACTTCAGTGTAGTTGATTGGGTATTATATGACAAAGTAGTGCATACTTGTGTACTAGCAAGCGTATTATACATGATTTTCTAAATAATTTAACAATAATAATAATAAAAAAATCTGCATTTGTGTTCCCTTTCTACTCTTTTAACCATAACTAAAAGTAGGGACCAGGTATAAAACAGGATGTGGCATAAATAAATCTATATATTCTCCTGCTCAGCTCTGTTTTTTTACTGTTGCCTGCAAAAATTGTCTGTTGTTCTTCCTTCAGGACCAGGGCAACACAGAGATTCTCATTGGGGTGATGTCCGCTGGCATTGTGGTTTACAAGAACAGGGTACGGATCAACTACTTCCCATGGTGAGTCCAACACAGATGGAACACACACCGGTGAAACTGCAAACTGCGATAACATTTATGGGGTTTATTTTATAATCAGCATATTTCATTCAGCTTGGAAACGCGTACAGAACAGCACACATTGAAGAAAACTAAGATTCACCCTGAAAAGACACAGTAGTTGGTTATCTTGTACAAAACCGCACAACTTTGGATCCAAATGCATGTATCTCCCCTCCAGAGCTGTAACAGAGGAGCTTGAAGCTGTCTTCTGCTACAGCTCTGAGTTGAAGTCTTGAAGAACGTTTCACAAGATTTTGGGAAAATGTCTTGACAATAAGTTCCCATTCGTGCTGTTGGGTAATTTCAAGGTCATTTGAGGACGAGAAGATCTGCCTCGCCTTTTTTTTTTGCTGGGTTTCATTCCAGAGGTCCTCGCCGTGGTTGAGGTCGGGGTTCTGTACGGACCACACTGAACTTGTCAGATTGTCTTTATAGTCTCCACTTTGGGCACCATTGTGTGTTTTTTTTTTTTTCTTTTTCTCAGTGTCGTTAGAAATCTGGAAACATGGCATGAAGAGGATTTCAAACACTTTTGGGTCTCAGTGAAACAGCTGAATTAAGCATTAATGCACACCGTGTGTAATAAAATCTGACTGCTGGAAACATGCTGTACATTGTTTGGAAACGTTTGTATTTAGTTTTTTAAAAATGGCCAAAGCAAAGGAACAGGTTTTGAAATGATTAACACGGAAGGATCGAGTTGAAAATGGGATAGATTGCTGATAACTTACCTTTAGACGTAAAGCCTACGTACAATCGTAAGCCGAGTAAGACCATGGAAGACCAGTACGTTCTCAAAGACCAAAAAAGGATAAATATGTCTTTGATACACTTCTGTTTGGTCCCAGATCACATATATGCCTATTTAGAGGCTATTTTGGGGTCATTTGAACCATAGCGTTTCACTACAGCCTCACTGAGGGCAGTAATGAGCTGGTTTGTACACAATCTGCTCAGAAGAGACGAGAAAAGCAACCAGAAATGAAGAATATATTGATTTCTATGTGCAGTTTTTGTATCCTTGAGGTCCGTGAGAGATAAACTATCCCAAGGAGAGAAATGCCTGCACCGTGAATTAGACAAAAACAACAAAAAGACAAGCTTTAGTGTGGTTTTGTTCTGTTTCTACTGTGGGTTTGGTGGCACCAAACCTATGAAAGAGAGTGTTACCGCTGCACCAGGTGTCTGTGGAGAGTCCTGGCAGACACCAGTGAGTCTGACAAGCGGACGCAGAGTGGACCTGGAGACGTGAATTCACCTTCAGCTGGAGATGCTCCAAACTCGATGATCTCCAAAATCTGAATTTCTTTCCCCCCATCAACAAATCTTTCTAACCTAAATACTAACAGGTCACGCCAATAACAAAAAAAACGCTTCAGTTTGAGAGAAGATTCACACTTATCTACTTTTAGTATCACTGAGGTGTTCAGAAGGACATCAGAGGATCACAAAGATTAAAAAGTTTAGACATTAAACTCCTTTTTTTTTTTTCCCTACTGAGGCATGACAGCCACCACATCAGTCAGGCTGCTATAGCAGAGAGCTAAACTCTCAGGGTCCTTTCACCGCTTCGCCATTTTGTACTTATTTTGTCGTTTCATACCTTTTGGGTAGAAAAACAGAGCCGTTTGTCAATTCACAAGTACCTCAGGATCTGTTGAAATGACAAAGGTGCTGATCATTTTAGGTCAGATTGGTTTAGTTGTATCCATTGATGTAGTCTCTCTCTGGAAACACGCTGGATTTGGAAATGTTGATTTAACGCTACCTGTAGGGAGGACGCTGTTGTTTACAGTAAGCAATGCTAACCAAACTGAAACAATTAAGAGAAATAAACGCTGTCTGCTCTGAATTGTTATTCTTAAAAGCAGAAATTATAGTTGTTTAAAATGAGAATCAGCTTATGAAAGCTTTACCAAAAAAAAAAAGGAAACTTTGATCATCTTGACCTTTTAACGCCGGGCTGAGTTTACATAGTAGATTTAATCGATAATGTCTGTGAGCATTAAAGGTAACTGATGACAGCATGCTAGCTTTACACTGAAATGACACTTTCCCATCGTCAGTGATGGTAACCTTAGTAGGGTTGGGAATTGAAAAGATTTTCACGATTCCGATTCCCTTATCAATTCTGTGAAACGATTTGATTCCTTTTCGATTCTCTTTTCGATTCCAATTTGGGGAAAAAAGGAGAACAAACAGTTTGATGATGAGCATCAACTTTGTTTACTTAACTATCACACGACCTTAAAAACTAACAAGGTCAAGATGTCCACAGAAAATGTGCAACTGGAGTAACATTTATATTTGTTTAAATAAAAAAAGGAATATAAGAACAAACATAATTCAGTAGATAAGTTGTTTAGAATACATGAAAATCGCAATAGCTAGAATCATGTAAGAATTCCAGCTACCAGTAGTTCTAATTAAACATGCTACCAATGAATGGCTGGATTAACGATAAAGGCACACTCCCTTAATAACCCCAAAGAGATGTAGGAAATTGGTTTATTTCCAGAAATGGCATATGATTTACTAGGAACCAGCCAGTGACGTAAAACTAGCTACTTATCACCAGAGTTGCTTTCCATGCTGGTCGTAACTTTAGCTTCTGTCCGGTAAGAATCAAAAACACGGCATTCGTTAAATTGTATGCCATGTTGTGTGCGCAGGTGTTTCTGCCTGTTGGATCTATTTCCTCCCGCGGATGTATATGCCATTTTGCAATGATTGCAAAGCGCCTCGTTGCCATCTTTCTCTTCCTTAAAATGAAGCCAAACCTTCGACCGCTTACCCCGATGGGGCGGCATTTTTTTTGTTTGGTTTTTCGCCTGGTCACGTCGTACTTGCTTACTGAATGCCGTGTGCGTAACTTGCGTAAAAAACGTGGCGTAACTTGCTCAGAGCTGCAGCACTGCAAAAAGAGAACTAAAAATAAGTAAGTTAGAATTTTCTTGAAATGAATGTATTTGCCCTTGATTTGAGCAGGTAAATAAGATTATCTGCCAATGGAATGAGCATTTTTACCCCTAAAATAAGATAATTAGATATACAGCACTTGAAATAAGATGATGGAGATGAATTGTCCCTATTTTAAGTGCAACAATCTTATTCCATTGGCAAATAATCTTATTTAAATGCTCAAAACAAGGAAAAATACTCTAATTTCAAGAAGATTTTTCTTATTTTTAGTTCTATTTTTGCAGCGAGCACAACGGAATCGAAAAGAGAATCGTTAAGCGAGCTGCCAAACGGTGCCACGAAATTGAAAAACACGGAACCGGTTCTGAACAGGAACCGGTTTTCGATTCCCATCCCTAAACCTTAGGCCTGTCGGAGTTCTGCTTTAGAAAGATGGCTTTCGTCCTTATTTTCAGCAAAGTGACTAATTAGGGCACTTCTACAGGGTTTGGTAGGAGACCAGACGGCTTCGCTGTAGATCAAGCAGATGAGAGCAACTACTAATGCCCAATTTATCTATGTGTTTTGAACAAGCTTCTGTAGCAGAAAACCAACATATGTTGAGGAGACTCTGTTAAGGGGTTTTATGATCAGGAGTTTGTTTCCTCTTTGGCCCACAGAAAACCTGGCAGCTTTCAGGTAGAAGTGAGGGGATCTGTGTGGACAGGAAACACAGCTGAGAAGCTCTCCCGCTGTAAAAAAAAAAAAAAACAAGCGTTCTTTGTTGATATTTGTGTTCTTTGTCATTTCCACTGAAGTGGAAGTTCAAATTGTGGATGTCCTTGTTACAATCCTGCCTCTGTGGCCGTCGGCCCGCCGCCAGCTCCACTCGAGCTGCCTCACAGAGAACTGGCCTGCATAGTGTTTGAAAATCTCTCGCTTAGAGATTATTGGCAGGGAATATAAATATCTAAGCCTCCGGTGAACTTTTGCAGATTGATGCATTTGACTAGACCATGTTTTTTTTTTCTAGCAGTGACCTGGTGTTAAACCAGGTTTCCTAGAAAAATTACAGCCATCAAATCTGTTTGCTCTCGCTGACCCCGTTTCTGCTGCTAGTTCCTCTTATGACTCGTTTTGTCCTGTTCTCTGTTCAATGAATCAGTACTTGGAAATCTGCTTCGCGCTGCGGATCCCTGTTAAAGAGAATAAATGTTACTGCGGGCAGAGAGCAGAAGAGAAACTTTATTTAGTCATTATTTACTGGGAAGGCTTATGCAAACTCCTCTTTCTTTGTACGAGTTGTTATAAATTACATTATTGTAAAGTTCATTTGGTTATCATATAGATTTATTACATACTGAGTGAGTTCATGCCTTTTATTTGCTTTATTTCGGGGCACGCTGGTGGCGCAGGGGGTAGCGTGACCGATGTACGGAGCCTTAGTCCTCGACGCGGTCGACCCGCATGTCTCTCCCCCTTTTCCACCCCCTTCCTGTCAGCCTACTGTGTTAAAAAGTGAGCCACTAGAGCTGTGAAAAATCCCCAAAAAAATAAAATAAATTTGCTTAATTTTGATGATTACAGCTAATTAAAAATGAAAATTCTGTTTTTTCAGAAAATTTGAATATTCATTAACAAAAATTAAGAGAAACTTTTCAGAACCTGACATTATTTACTGGGAAGGGTTATGCAAAGTCCTGTTTCTTTGTATGAATCGTTATAAATTAGAATATTGTAAAGTTGATTTGCTTGGGAAAGTGAAACTCATTTAATATATGGATTTATGACATACTGAGTGAGTTCATGCATTTAATTGGGTTAATTTTGATGATTACAGCTAATTAAAAATCAACATTCAGTTTTTCAGAAAACTTAAATATTCATTAAGAAAAATGAAGAGAAACTTTTCAGAACCTGACATTATTTACTGGGAAGGGTTATGCAAAGTCCTGTTTCTTTGTGTGAATTATTATAAATGACATTACTGTAAAGTTGATTTGGTTATTATGAAGATTTATTACATACTGAGTGAGTTCATGCGTTTAATTGGGTTAATTTTGATGATTACAGCTATTTAAAAATCAACATTCAGTTTTTCAGAAAATTAGATTAAGAAAAATAAAGAGAAACCTTTCAGAACCTGATAATGTTTACTGTGAAGGGTTATGCAAAGTCCTGTTTCTTTGTATGAATCGTTATAAATTACATTATTGTAAAGTTGATTTGGTTATTATATAGATTTATTACATACTGAGTGAGTTAATACGTTTAATTTGGTTCATTTTGATGATTACAGCTAATTAAAAATCCAAATTCATATTTTTCAGAAAATTAGAATATTCCTTAAGGAAATTAAAAAAGTATTTATAACACAGAAATGCTGAAAGTATCCATGCCTTTTATTATGTGGTTGAGGCTCCTGTTGCCTGAATTACGGCATCAGTGTAGCATGGAGGCTCTGCTGAGAAGTGAACGAAGCCCGTATTGTTTTAACAGCGGCCTTTAGCTCATCTGCACACAGTTGCAGCTCATTTCCTGGATACGTTTGCGTGGTGGCTCTTTAAGCACTGCCTCCAGCTGCGGTCCACGTCTTGTTAATACCGAACCTTTGAATTGGCTTTTCTTCAGCTACATTGGTTTGTGCATTTGTTTCTACTATTTGTTTTCCTTCCACTCAACTTTCCATGAATATGGAAAGTGCCATGAGAGTAAATGTCTATATTAAAATCCCTTTTTATTGGTAATATGCTTCTTTTTTCTTTCTTTTTTTTTTTAGGAAACTGAAATTTGAGCGCTCTTCACGTGCAAACCATAATCAAAATAGAAATAATGCATAAAATATATGTAATGAGTCTATATTGTACTACATATATTTTGAATTTAATTATTGAATAAATTAACTTAAATGATATTGCAGGTTGAGATGCACCTGTAAGCTAACTTCAGCGGTTTAGTTTTATTGCTTGGGGACGGCCTTGAAGTTGAAAAGGTTTAAATCAGAGCGGAGGCCTCCTGAGTTTATCCCACCAGATGAGTTAAATTTAGAGACTAGCAGCGGCGTCTTCGGCAGCTGTTCCTTAAGACAGAAACGGCGAAACATAATCACGGTCACCCTCTCTCTGGATTTCATCATCCTCTTATTAACAAAGGCTCGCTGCTTATGTCCTGGCTGCTCTTGGATTTCTTTTCCAGTTTTTTCCCCTTTCGGTTTAAATGTTATATTAAAATTAGGGTGCAGACAAGCAGCAGAAAGACATTTACATTTTTTTGCCTCTTTTCCTATTTCTGTTTGCAACAGCCTGACAAATGAGCCACTCTTAGATGGGGCATGACTCATGCTCTGCTTAAGTGTGTGTGTTTGTGTGTGTGTGTTGTTGCCAGAGCAAGTGTGTGTAAAATATATTTAGCAGAGAGCGATGAGTCACAGCAGCCGAACTCTGGGAAGGGATTATGTTACTCTGCTGCTGCCGCTCATCAGTAGCCGTCTTACCGTTGCCTTGCGTGTGGTCCCCCTGATTTTAGCATAATTTATACCCTCGCTCCCACAAGTGATTGGAAAATATGTGCCGTCGCACCGCTCCGAGACTCCTCCGCTCTGATAAGCTTCTAACCCTGCAGCTGTAGAAGGAAGGTTGGAGGTGAAATTAACATTATGGCTGTGTGACATGGAGTGATTCAATTGCACTATGAAATCAATTGTATTATGAAATATGACTTAAGTAGGGAACTACATTATCTTTAAATGAGATGTATTACACCCCTGTCTTACAATAACCAGACTCTGTTCTGGCTGACTGTTCAATGCCTGTCCCAGCTTGTTTGGTGTTGGTGAAGGACTACAAACTAAAGAAATCCCTCCCTCCGTCTGCTGCTCATGAGTGCTCATGCATTATTGACTGCTTGATAAAGTTGGACTTTACTATTTTGATTAAACAAACCCAAAACTTATGATTTTTTTGACATTCTGTAAGTATTAATTAGCAGTTTTAGCCATTTGGCTAGTTAGCATCGCTAACTCTTAGCAGCAGCCTCTCTGGTTATTGTGGTTATTTTAAACATTCCTACCATCCCCAGCCTCTCGCCCTCCTTCAATGGTCGGCTAACATTTCCAGAACATTTATGCTCTTTTGTGTTTAGAGTTTGAAGTTCTGAGCAAAGTACGGCAACGTGTTGTACTCCAGTTAGCTTGATGTTGCTGCAGAAGCTCTTTGTTGCTCATCTCCAAAGGGATTATTACTATTTCAGTTTGACATGACTTCAACTGCTCTAAATGTTTGCAGAAAACACTCAGCGTGTCTGTATTTTCTTTGTTCCAGCAATCACAAATTTGGCCTCCATGGTCACAGGTGTACAGCAAAGCGGTAGTCCACATAAAATCATAGATAGGAAGCAGGTCAGCTGGAAGCAGAAGGTTTAGTCTGCAGAGGTTGCCAAGTTTCTGCTGCCGGTGGTCAGACCTGATAAAGCGCTATACAAGTACAAGCCATTTACCATTTTCTGCAGAAATATTACCTATAGGTCTCCTGATTTGAGGTGGAAGCTTTTAGTTTTTAATTAGGACAAAATTATTACAGAAAAGTAAAAATCCTACAATTGAGAATGTTAAGTACAGCACAAAGTGTTGAAATTAACACACTTTTGACATTCTCTTTAATTTCATAGTAAGTCAAACATGCATTAACATGCGGTTCTGTGTTGGTGTAGTATAGGTATTTTTGTCAGATTTAAAAAATTTTGACATTTATGTGATTTAAAAAGCCAGAAACTGACTTTATGTTGTTCCATTTTCCAACTTCTAGGTTGAAAATAGTGAAAATCTCCTTCAAGTGCAAACAGTTTTTCATCCAGCTGAGAAGAGAGGCGGTGGGTGAACACACAACAACTACTCACTCAAACATACATGCACCTCTAGATCAGCGTCTCCCACCCACACCTGCAGCACATACAGTGTTATTTTCATGTTTTGTGTCAATTATATGAATTTACCTATGTACTTTATTAAAGCGCATTATTTCAGCTGTGCTTTGTCTGCATCAGGTGTCAGATTAAGCCCCCTGTTGTCTTTGTCCTGATCATTAATCCCCCTCTTAAAACCTTTGTTTCACATTTAAATCTCTTTGTTTTGTGTCAGCCTTTTGTGAATGTGCAGCCATGTTTTATGCTTTTTACCAATCCTACGTTTAAAGGGCACATTTAATCATATTTTGATGCCCAAAAACCTACAAAGCTTAATAGTAGCAACATAGATAATCCAATGTCTGGCTTTTTATAGCTTTCAAAGCAGACACACAGATTTTAATTTTAATGAAATGGCTTTGCTTTATAGAACTGAATCCGCAGATATTGACAATACAGTATCACATAAATCTATCTATCTATCTATCTATCTATCTATCTATCTATCTATCTATCTATCTATCTATCTATATATATATCTATATATCTATCTATATATATATATCTAAAGCGAATATATAGAGGAGAGATAGAGATACGGAGAGAGATATTAGAGCTATATATCTATATATATATATATAGAGATATATATATAGTATATATATATATATATATATATATATATATATAATTAAATATATAATTAAATAAACAAACATAGCCGGCTATATATATATATATAAATGCCAGCTGTTAAACACCACCAGGAAAACATATAACAGCCATAGGCTTCAAGTCTTAACACGGCTGAAAAGACTGTTAAATAGCAATCATTAACTCTGCTCTTTAAAGAATATTTATTAATGGCCTTTGTTTATTTCCTATTTCTTTTTCTAACATCCTTTCAATATTCCCTCACAGTAGTTTTTAATTTAATGAAAAATAGATGTTTCTTCTGATGTTACGATGCAGAAAATGTTATTTGGTCACATCTTTTACACGTGTTTCCTTTCAGGCTATTATCTCTGTTTTGATTCAGTGAAATTAGAGGTTAAGTTAAGGAGAAACTATAATGAAACTCTGTGTTGTAATGTTTACGGTTCTATCATTGATTTGTCTGTCCAAAGTCTGATGTTGCTTTAGCAGCAGCTTAACTGTAGAACATTTTTTTAGAGAGCTGTAACTAAATGTTCCTGAAGGAAGGTTCATGTCCATAATAAAGTTTCTATGCAGTCGAAAAAAATTGTGGAAAAAGTGTAGAGGTTGTTATAAATATATCTGGACGGACCAGTTTGAAAAATAAACTAGAGGATGGGAAATATTTGGAATGTCTGTTTTTATCCATCCATCTGTTTGGCCACCATCCACCCATCATTCAGTTCAATTACATTTAATTTATATAACACCAGTTCACAAACACATGTCATTTCAAGGCACTTTCCAAAGTCAAATTCTATAAAATCATATACACAGATTGGTGAAAACGTTTCCTCTCTAAGGAAACCCAGCAGATTGCATCAAGTCTCTCCAAGCAGCATTCACTCCTCCTGAAAAAGCGTAGAGCCACAGTGGACAGTCGTCTGGATTGTTGATGGCTTTGCAGCAATCCCTCATACTGAGCATGCATGAAGCAACAGTGGAGAGGAAAACTCCACTTTAACAGGGAGGAGAACCTCCAGCCGAACCAGAACCAGGCTCAGTGTGAACGCTCATCTGCCTCCACCCACTGGGGCTTAGAGAAGACAGAGCAGAGACACAGAAAGCACAGAAGCTCACATTGACCCAGGAATCCTTTCTATGTTATATGGTAATAGAGGATGATGTACCTTCCTTGGATGATGTCACAACTAACAGAACGCCAGACCAGGTGTACCTACTATGAAGAGAAAAAAATACACCAGAAAAAGAACAGAGAATGTAAGGTTAAAAGTTGAAATAACAACTAATAATGCAAATTGGAGAACAGTAGGATAACTGGGAGTTGGTTCCACAGGAGAGGAGCCTGATAGCTAAAGGATCTGCCTCCCATTCTACTTTTAGAGACTCTAGGAACCACCAGCAGACCTGCAGTCTGAGAGTGAAGTGCTCTGTTAGGAACATACGGGGTAATCAGAGCTCTGATTATGATGGAGCTGATTATTAAGGGCTTTATAAGTTAGTAGAAGAATTTTTAATTCTATTCTTGATTTAACAGGAAGCCAATGAAGGGAAGCTAAAATTGGAGAAATATGATCCCTCTTGTTGATTTTCATCAGAACTCTTGCTGCAGCATTTTGGATCAGCTGAAGGCTTTGAACTGCATTTTGTGGACTTCCTGATAGTAAAGAATTACAATAGTCCAGCCTTGAAGTAACAAATGCATGGATTAGTTTTTCAGTGTAACTCCTGGACAAAATACATGTCTTGATCAAAAATAACACCAAGAGTTTTTTACTTTATTACCAGAAAACGATTTAATGCCATCCAGATTAAGTGACTGATTAAAAAGTTTATTTTTTGAGGACTCTGGTCCAAAGATTACAACTTCTGTCTTGTCAGAATATAAAAGCAGAAAATTAAAAGCCATCCAGGTTTTGCATCCATCCATCTGTTTCGGCCATCATCAGCACTATTCATCCCTTTCAGCCGCTCATAAGCTGCTGTTTCTCTATCCGTGTGCAGACGGAGACTCGGGAGACGCTGCTGGGCTTCAACATGGTCAACTACCGGGCCTGTAAGAACCTGTGGAAGGCCTGCGTGGAGCACCACACCTTTTTCAGGCTGGACCGGCCCATCCCACCGCAGAAAAACTTCTTTGCTCACTACTTCAGCCTGGGCTCAAAGTTCAGATACTGGTGAGAAGATCACCCCGACACAGAGGAGCAACCAGACACCAAACAGGCTTTTATGATGCTTCGTCATGCATGAGTTTTTGTTTTTCCTGTCATTTATCTTTGGTATGAATCTCTGAAACTCTGACATGAGGGTCATAGAATGTCTTCCCATGTTGTCCAAACATTGTTTGCTAATTTCTTTAAATGTCTCTGCTTCCAGATATTCATTTGGGAAAATACGTCTTCCTCTATTCTCAGTTAAAGCGAACGCTGATTCATTTCAGTGCTAACCTTTTCCAGTTCCCCCTTCTGTGAAAGGCTACTGTGAAAAATGAAGGAAGTCTTGTGATGTATTATTGAGTAGCAGTGATGCAACGTGAGCGAGGCCCCGTCTGATGTTTGGCTCAAATGTGTTTTTTGCCCCCGAGAAATCCCCGCACTGTCCTATAAAGATAATGTTATTAATCAATGTCGTTTTTTATCGCGAATGAAAACAGGAAATGTGTTGCAGTCATTATCTTACTGACTGCTTCTTTTGCTTTTGATTATGTTTGGTTTAATACGGTTTTGTTTTTTAAAGACTAACCTCAGAGGAAATAGGACTTGTAAAATTAAATGTTTATCTTCTTTAATTCAGAAACATTGTGAAACAGCTGCTTTAACTACTTGATTTCTCTCTAGTGGGCGGACAGAGGTGCAATCTGTGCAGTATGGAAAGGAGAAAGGCATCAAGGACCGAGTCTTTGCCAGGTAGTAAAAAACCTTCTGTCCTTTGCCATGAGTTTGAAGCAGCCTCGCTTCCTTTTCCATTACGGCTCAACTTGACTCCACTTTCCTCACCTTTGCTTTGTGGTCATATCCTGCTAGTCTTTCATAATCGATCCACTCGACAATCGTCAGGATTTAAGCAATCTGTGTTTATGTTTCCGTCGTTTTGACTTCCAAAACGCCTAACGAGCCTAGACGTTAACCACCACATTTTCCCATTATGTACTGATTTGTGATTCTAGTGAAAAACAGATTCAAATGTACACCAATCAGTCCTGTTTCCTCTCCGCCTTCTAAGTGTTTTCCACTTAATAAATCAGCACGGACACTTTTCGGTACAGACTCAGCTGAGTCTGAGACGAAGCTTTCAGTTCATCTCTCAGCTCCTGGAAGTCGTGAGACTTTCTGGGGAAGTTTGAGACACAATGAATACATTACAGTCATTCACGAGCAAAACTGCATTTTTAAATCATTCAGTGGTGTGTCGTGCTGTAATATCCCACCTTTAAATGCACTTGTTGTACTTTCTTTTGAATTTAGTTCTGGACTCTGTCTAGACTTTTTCAGAACATTAATTTTCCTCTCATTAAGCATCTGTTTTGTTGATTTGAATGTTTGCTTGAACTCGCAGGGGTTCTGAAGGATAAAATCCCTTCCTCTGCTTCGGGAGTCCAAACTAATTAATTGTTCATAATTTAGGCTTGGCAACATGGCCTAAAGTCAATATAACGATATATTGAGCAGTTCACCTCGATAAAGATAAATGGACGATAACGCTAATACTCAGTAGGATTAACCTTATTTTCAGGATTCAACATAATTCATGGTAGGTGTGAAATCAACAATAACTGATGTAAAAACTGAAAACAGGAGGCACTTTGGCAAAGTATTCGTTTAAGGCTGTGCACACTAACGTAACCCGGTGACCTGCACTTTTTTTATTTTATTTATTGCATTCCCCTGTAACCGTTTTTTTGTTTTTCTTTTGTATTGTGCAGGATAATATCAAGCATGTGGAAAACGTTTTGCAAAGTTGTATCTTTCTTATTATTTAACATCCCAAAACCTATAATTTTAACAGGAATGCGTACACATTTCAGAGCCCCTAAATCTAGGCATCAAAATCTTAGCCAGACATTATGAAGTAGCGTGAGTAATTACCATAAACATCCTTTTGTTTCCTGTCGTTGGGAGTCCACATCCTCATCATTGCTATTTATTTACCTCCGCACCTAAAGCTGCTTCTGTCTCTTGCATCCATTCATTTCCTCGTACTCCAGATTTCTTTTCTTTTCTTCAAAAGGCGAAACACATTTGTAGCGGTATGAAGCTGTTTTTGCACATATTGTAAGAGACACTGTTTTGTCGCCATTCTGTCCTTCTGTGTTTAAACCTCTTTCATATCTTTCTGGACAAAAAAAACCTGCTGCAACACCCACTGGATTGGCTCAGTGTTTTTGGACAAAATTAATGTTTTCTCCCCTCCAGCTCACCTTCATGCTGTGCATCATGGTGTCTTACCTTTCCAAAATACCGGGGCGTCTCAGTGTAATAGAATATAATAAATTAGGTAATTCAAGTAATTCAGTAACTAAAAGTCACATATAGATTGATTACACACAGACTAATATTTTTTTCAGCTTCTTTTTGCAATTTGGTTTTACAGCTACTAAAGTACTGCTTTCAGAAAGCAGTACTTTACATAGAGCCAATAACATAAAGGATTTTTTTACTACAGTGCTGTGTAGCGCTGGGTATCATCAAGGATGAGCCGATTCAATATGATTCTAGATACACAGCTCACGATACAGTACGATTCTCAATATAGCTCAGCTTGATTTGATTTGACTCAAATATTGATATTTATTATTTTCAAATTAATGCTCAAAGCCATTCAATCAACAAAACCAGCCAAATATTATATTTATGTTAAATTTATTGAGCACTGATATATTAACAGGAAAATAAAGTGCATTTGTTTAAATGCATTTAACGAATCATAGAAACCAAAAATATGCCCAAAAGTCTGATTTTAGCGACGAAGGCGCTTCTAAAATCCTGTCGGCCGTTCCGCAAATTCGTCTCACTTGCTCTTCCTCACTGTGAACAGTAATGGCGCGTTGTGATAACGCCCCCTAGGGGTTGGGAGGTATATTGATACTGAAACCCAGAATATCTATATTAAATCTTTTTTAAAAACATCAATATTAATCTTTGTATCGATTTTCATGCACCCTAGTAATGTGGGTCTGCTAAAACATATGTCCATGTACTGTACAGTATGCACACTCCTTGGTGAGGGCTCCTTTTGCATTAATTCCTGAATCAATGTGGCATAGTATGTTGAAGTGTAAGTAAGCCAGAGTTAATTTTAGCTTGTCAGCATTGTTAGCTTTGGTGTCTCTCATCTTCCTCTTGACAATACCAGATGTACCTGTTCTCTGTGCCTCCAGAAGCTGGGCCCCTGAATTTTAAAGGAAAAGCAACATTTACTCTCTTCTGACTGCTGATCATTAGTCGAGCCCAGTAAAGACACTTGTGACATCGTCTCTGGTTCAGAATTGGCTGTTTCTGACAGACGTAGTCGGCGTCCTGGATATGTCTGAGTGTTCGGACTCTTGACTCCTGCCATGGTGCGCGACTCGTGGGCCTCTGCCAACCTCCTTAATGGGCTTTGGCTGCGGTTGTGCTTGTTGGCCGTGCACCTTTAAAAAAGCTTAGCTACAGCAGGCCTTTTGTGTTTTACTCTGCTTTTGGAAGGTACCAGAGACCGTCTGCTGCCAGGGTCAAGTCAGCAGTCTTCCTCCTGTGTGTAGGTCATAACACGGCTATAAAATAAAGTCCCTTTTTACTGGTAATGTTTGGAGAAGCAGAACAAAGTTTGGGTTTTTAGAGTTTTAATAAAGACTGAACTAACCCGATTGTATCAGATCTCTATGACTTTTAATGTTTTCAGCTGAGGGCTGCACATTGGTAGCTCTGTTGCTTTGCAGCAAAAAGTTCCTGAAGTCAAACCCCAATATGGGACATTTCTGTCTCTATACTCCGCCGTCTTTCCAGATTGCCTTTAGGTTTGAGTGTACCTGCATAGTTGTCTGTCCTGATTATCTCTGTATTACCCTGTGATGGACTGGCAACCTGTTCAGGGTGTACCCGGCCACGCACTCAATGACCTCTGGAGATAGACCCCATCCCCCCTGTGACCATACACAGATAAGCGAGTATAGACAAGGAGGGAATTTTCTATTTTTGAAACGCACTTCAAATTATAACACTTGCTCATACCTGCTTCATGTAAAATGTAAAAGAAACCAATTTATCCGACATTCCTGGTCAGTTCAGCAACTCGATGTCATAAGCAACAAACTGTGAAGCATTGTTCTATGGTATACCATACCATCTTTATTTATAAAATACTTAAAAACAGCCAACAGCTGAAGCAAAGTGCTGTACAGTGCTACAAGCTAAAACATCCATTAAAACAAATAAAATAAGAAAAAAAATTCACCAGTTCTATATTTCTACGTGGAAAACTTGTAAGTTTTTTTTCCTGTTTACACGGCAACAGTTTCTTTGGCAAAAATGTTAAAGTTTTGTTGTGTTCATGCTGAACTGTAACAGTGCAAATTTTCTGAGAAAGCTGCACAATTTAAAAAAACAAAACTAAAAAACAGGTATAATAGCATAACGTTTTAAAACGTCAAGGTCTCTGTTATTGTCTCGATAAAAAACTAAAGAGAAGACGCATGCACAGTATAAGTGGTGGCATGGAGTGTGGGTACGCGTGTTCATGTTGTCGTGTTTCAAAACGCATACTGCCTGCTGGTGGCGGGGCAGGGAAATTACACCGCTTTAAGCATTTCTACAAGTGTTGTGTGTGCGGAAATCAGAACTAAAACATTGTCATGTAGATATTAACAAAAATTGAACAACAATTCCGTTTTCAATCAATCGTCTTCATTAACAAGACCTAAGGTTATGTATTTGTGGTTTGATAAGTGCCTGTTTAAATCAGAAAAGTAATCAGTGTAAAATTGCTCTGACTAGTAATAAAAATGCAGCATCTACATTGATCACTTCCGGCCACTAACAAGTCAAAAAAGGGGTGTTGCTCCAACTCTTACACATTTTCAGATACGTCTGCTATTCTTACATTAAAACACGCCAAACACTTTTCTTTTGTTCAGTTCTATGGTCGCTCTTCTGTTTTTTGAGGTGCCCACTTTTTCATCACTGCAGTTTCCTACATCAAGGACACGCAGTAGAAACCACAAAGCAAAGTAGCCGTTAGCTGTCGTGAATAAAAGTGGAGGCAAGTTGATTTGCCTTTTGCAGCTGAAACGCAGAAGAAATGCGCTGAGACGTTTGTTCTTAACTTGGTTGTAACCAAAATATCTTATTGGTTTGAGCAGGTCTCCCAGCAAGCCATTGGCCAGGAAGTTAGTGGGCGGGACCGACTGGGAGTCGGTCAGCAGGAACAGCCTATCAGACGAGAGACTGGAAACCCAAAGCCTGCCCACACGCTCACCGCCGGGAACGCCGAACCAGTAAGTTATCGATTTTACTCGTCCATGTTTTCTCTAGAAAAGATGTTCCATAAAGAAATGCATATTTTATCCTCCACCCTGCAGATTGTTGAACACGTGTTGGATGTTGAATGAATTAGGTTTAAACTGCCTTGCAGAATTAATGCAGTTTAAAGTAGGGCCGGGCAATAAATTCCATTTTTGGAAAATGTGGATTTACTTTGCAAATGCACTCATTGGGCTTCCATGAAGAGAATAGCAATGCGGAATGTATGTTTAGGAAAATATGTTGTCAAAATATTGTCTTTTCTACCATAAGATAAGACACTTTAATTTATTACTTTAGTTATTTTCTTTTAAGTAAGTTGCACAAGTGAAGTGAAGCCTGTTCTTGGCTTATTGTGTAGAACTAGCAGCAAACATTTTGATATAATTTCACTGTTTACAACGGCAGGGCCGCCATCTTGTTTAAAAAGCATGTTTCACAGCTTGTATTTAGTTGCACTTTGAATTCAGGTCAACTTTCAGACAAAATGCCTGACATAAAACTAAGTTTTTAACATAATTTCTATCATTTCTTTTTGTAAAATGAAACTGAGAGGGAAAAAATCGATGCATCGGATTTGATAAAATAAAATCAGAGATTTTATTTTTGAGCACAGCCCTAGCTTTAGGTGTTCTAAGTTTTGTCACATTATGACCACACACTTTAACATGTGTTGTTGGTTTTTATGTGACAATATGTAATGTGAAGGGGACAGGGAAGAATTTATGCTTTTCAAATATTTCTTCCTAACAGATAGGTGTCTTTGTCCATCTGAATTTTGTATAAATAGAACACAAACATTCAGGAACTTTTACTGAAAAGCAGACTTGGGTGCACACACACACACAAAAAAGCCCCAAAAACCGAAACAAAACAGACAATTGTGGGTAAAATGGGACAAACTGGAAAGGTTCAAGCTTTATAAGTAGTTTTGAAAGGCTCTATAACAGCATTATAATTCTTAAACCTATGGCCAAGCCTAGTTCTCATAGTTGGATGCTATAAAGTCCAACAGGCGGTTAGCCATAATAAAAACATAACCATCTTTAATAAAAAGACAAGGATTAACTCTAAACTAAAGGAACAGAACTCTAAAAATGGTGAATTTTAAATGAAGTTTGAGCTTTTCTGGCCTCTTTGTGACAGACTGACTTCACATTGAGATCAAACATCGCTCCCCTTTCTGTGTCCCATTCAGGAACTCGCTGTTTGTACAAGACGGCACACGGCTACGCCCGTCGTCGGTTGGCCACCTGGTTGATCATGTGATCCACGCTTCGCCCAGCCTGCCCGTCTTCTCCTCCAATCACAAGTCGGCGTCGTCCACGCAGGCCAACAGCATCAGCCTGGACTCGACACCGTCAGTCGAAATCTTTCTCGTTTTTAGCATTTCCATTCCTTCGACCTTCCTCACTGCTTCTTCTCCAAGCAGCAGCTTTCATCCTTTGGGGGGAAACATCAGCTTTGACTTAGCAGAGCATTAGTTGGATCATAATTTCACCGCATCATAAATAAAACATCTCCCCAGAACAGCCAGCCTTTAATTTAGCAGCTAGATTTTCCTCATCAGCGTTAGTCTGTCTGTCTGTTCTGGCGCGCTGACGGGTTTATTTTTATTTCCTCTAAGCGTCTTGCAGTGTCTGTGGCTTCTCCCAGCGGTTCACACCCTCTCCCAGTGTCACTCTGCTTGCCCCATTGGAAAGATGAGCCCTTTGAAAAACAGCCTGTAAAATGTGTTTATAGCGGCAGAGCAGGGTGGAGCAGATAGAACGCCAGGACTTAAGTAGATCTGGGCTCGCTGCACATCCCCAAACTGCTCACACACTATAAAATATCTGGTAAAGTTTTTTTATAAAGGTCCCAAATTGCTGTTTTTAAAGTCTGAAGAGGGGGAGTAAAGTTTTCAGAGCAGTGAAGTCAAATCAAAATGTCGTAGCTCATCACTCAGGCACAGAATATGCCGACATCACCTGCTTTCTTTCCTAAGAGTGCCCTCCACACCTTTCTGCACGCCTGGTAGAGACGTTTAAAAGCCCTAAAATAAATTAATTTCTCATTGCAGTTGCATAATCTCACCCTGGAAGTATTTAAAAATAATAATAATAATGTTTATTGGAATGTTTGATCATTCCCGGGGAAGAAAAATCACATCATCTAACTCAGTGCCAGAATTATCGTCCACACTACACAATTGTGATAACATAAATGGACTAGAGCATGTCTTTTTTTTTTACTTTTTTTTAAGTTTGTCAGTGCCTTAAGTTTTATGAAGCAGACTAGCCAAGTGTTGGTGAAGATTCTCAGTCATCCAGGTTATGATTGATCCAAAAAAAGGTTAAAAAAACAAAACATAGTTAGGAGGATTTTCTCTAAACACAATTTCCCGGAACATTTTTAAACCCAACAGGACGCTGAGACAGAGGCTAAACTTTAACGAGGCTTCACCTGCAGGTCTATAAAGCTTGGAGCTCCACTCTACTCCAGACATTTTGAATTGAGAAAGCCTCCTGGACGGGAAGCGAAACGTCTTCAGCTTCAGAATAAAAGTCTGGTTGTTTTATCTTTCAAACCTTTTTTTGGACAGACAAGCCGAGGAAATAAACTCTGATCTGTTTGAAGCGGGTTAAGGAGCTTTGTCCTAACAGCGGCCAAAGATTGAGCTTTTTAGCCACAAACACTCTTGCTTGCATTGCTGGCACTGTTGTGCAACCACTGCATTATTATTACGCTTTTGACAGCAAATTTATAACATATTAAACTGTACACAAGCAGTCCATGTTATTTGTTTGGACTGTTAGTGCATTAACAATAACAGTGACAAATGATGTGTTTTTTAACTGTTTAAATCCACTATCAACTCTTACTCATATCAGACATTTCTGCCAGCCCAAAAACTTTTCATAAAGGTCTTGGTTGTAATTTCCAGAACCCGAATCGAAGAAACATCTTAAGTTTTAGTCGTATTTTGAAGCTTTGGTGGCTCTAATGTCTATCTTTCACCAGCTCCATTATAACGTCTGTGGAAAAGATTTGGTCCCAATCCACTTCCTTCGTAATAATAACCATCTGATTGCTGCAGATTATAATGCTGCATTTTTTCCTCTCTGACAATTTATGTTCCTGATGGCAAAGACTAAAAATGCAACTGCAGATTTGCCGACCTGACTGATTTCCTGGTTCACCACTTTACTCAAGCCTATAATCCAGATCTTCCCAACGGTTTTCTCTGATTTGCTCTGATGTGAGTCTACATCTCTCCTCCAGGATAAATAGTTGGACACTCTGCGCTTCACTCTAGTCAGTAAAACAATAATCTAGACAAAATACTGTCTTCCTTTGGCTTTTCCCTTTCAGGGGTCCAGTTTTACACCGGATGCCCTTCCTGACGGTACAAAATAGGACTCAGGACTCTGTGTCTCCTTTGAGATTGCATAAATCTAGATAAACTGATTCAGTTTAAAGGAGCAATAGTGTAAGTTCCAGTATTTATGCAGACGTCTGCCCACTCTGGAGACAACTTGAAATAACACCAGTGTTGTGCACGAGCATGGAAAAGAGGAAAGGCATCTGCAGCTGTGATGGCACAGGCCTTTTGTTTAGAGGCGTGATGTCTTCTGAGGTATTAAAGTTATAAATATTGAATTTAGCTAGTGTTCTCTCTGTAATGCATCGATTACGGCGGAGTCTTGACGAAGTAGCCAGGTGAACGAGAGCCAGAGGATTCAGCCCGAATCACTGCCACATGAACTGACTAATCCAGCCTATAGAGCAGGGGTGTCAAACAAACGGCCCTGTGGCTAATTACATTATCATTAATAAAAAATATATATATATATATATATATATATTTTTTTTTTTTTTTTTTTTTTTTTCCCCAGTGTCCTGTCTGGCAATGTGGCAAAAAATGTCACAAAGAGCTCATCAGATTCGACTTTCACAAGTGGAGCAGTAGGGCTTTTGCCATAGTGCTCCGCTTGATTTATGAATGTGAATAGTTTTATTATGATTCATGCAGGGAATATCTCACATGATGGACACTACAATGGGAAAGTAGGAGAGGAAAGGAAGAACAAAAAACAAAAGGTGAAAGAAAGAGGAGATAAAAGGAAGAGAATGATAAAACAATTATTGAAAAAAACATATGGTTTAATTGAAAATCTGCAGTTCCTATATTGTCCACGAGGGGCGCTGTGTTTTAATTAGCAGATTAAGCTTCAGGTGTGGAAAAATTTAAATAATTTCTTAATTTTTATCTGTTTGATGTATTTTGTCATGCAGGACAGTGTCCTTTAAGTTCCAAAAAATGTGAATAAATGTTTTTCAACATTGTACAATCACTGTGATCAGTTCTTATGCATAATGCACAAGTAAATGTTTTACTGAGTAAAAGTATTGTTGAAATTCCACATACTTTTCTTAAAAACGCTGAGGTTATTCATAATATATTGTGTAAAAGTGAAATTAATTTAATATCAACAACAAGTCCACTTTTATTAGTTCTATTTAATCTTGCAATGAGTTTACTCATGTGGCCCTCTTGAGATCAGATTAAGCTGAATGCGGCCCCTAAACCAAAATCAGTTTGACACCCCCGCTATAGAGGAAACTGCAGTAAATGGAGAATAACTCATTTGACACGTCATGGCTATTGTAAGGTCATTTATGGGAAATAAAAAAAAAAAGATTTAACCTTTAAACGTGAGCAATTCTCCTTTTAATGTGGTGATAATTTTCCAACTAATGTGCATAAGTGGGATTGTTTCTCGTGTTATTTTGCTGATACTGTCTGCTGGGCTTTTGTATACTGAGTATTTTGACCCCTAAAATAAGATAATTAGACATCCTGCACTTGAAATAAGATGATGGAGATGAGTTGTTCCTATTTTAAGTGCAAAAATCTTATTCCATTGGCAAATCATCTTATTTACCTGCTCAAATCAAGGACAAATACATTCATTTTAAGAACATTTTTACTTATTTTAAGTTCCGTTTTTGCAGTGAGAGACAAGCGGGACTAATTTCCTCCTTCACAAACACTTGCAGGCAACAACTAGTTATTATATTTAAGGTGAATTTCTTTTATCACATGACCAGGTTGGTTTTAGTAGGCTTTTTTTTCTTCCCTTTAATAAATTAAGTCATAATTTCAAATTTGAGTCTTTTCCTGATTAACGCTTGTTTAATCTGACGCATTAAATGTGACAAATAAGCAGAACAGAAGTAATCTGTAAGGGGGGAAATATTTAATGAGTATTTTATAGTGCTGTCAGTTAAACGCGTTATTAATGGCGTTAACGCAAACCCATTTTAACGCCGACAATTTTTTTGTCGGCGTTAATCGCCCTAATGTTTTTCCCCCGCCGCGCTCTCCGGACTGTGTTTCTTTTACCCTCGGCGCTTTCCGTAGTTTCAAGAGTGCTAGAAAACTGTAGCAAGACAGACCCGCGCTGCGCTTAATGTTGTCAACAGTGAGCGCGAAGTTTCTTTTACCCTCGGACACATGCGACTTTGGGCTTCTTTTTTCTAAAAGCGCTTCTAAAGTTCATGAGTCACGGGTTGCGTTTTTTTTTTTTGGGCACGTTTCTGAAAGTGAAATCGTTTATTTGGGCTCTAAAATAAGTGACGAAACAGCGGTTATTATGAAACCTGCCTGCACTGCCCACACTTTGTATCCAGCTGAAATATCCCTCCGCCATAGGAGCCGACAGTAGTAAAGGCAGAGAGAGCAACTCTGCATGTATTTTCTGCAGTTTACGGTGCAAAAACCGGTGATAACTGCTGAAAGTAGATTACATGGTGCAGATCACCATTTTATCAGACATTGGTTCTGAAGATGAGTTTTTAACATGCTGATAACATTGCAGAAACCCAACCCATAAACCGCATTTTAATGCTTATTAATTTGTTTTCTCTGTATTTGACAAACTAAGGCTGAATCACGTTGCCAAACGAAGGACCTGGAGTTACTAAACAGATACTAAACAGTCTTTTTCAAGGGTATTAAGCTCCTGCCCAGTTGCAAGCAAAGTGTAAGACTGGAATGACCTGGAGATTTAAAACCTTTTTCCAGGCTTAAACTCTATGAATATGGATAGAAACAGCAAGCAAAAATATTCAAAGAAATTATTGTTGTGAAAGCTCAGAATTAGATGTGAGAGAGTGAAGAAATGAACAAAACTTATAACTTTATTGAAATGTACAATTTTTATTAATTTATATGTTTATGCATAATACCATGTCTAGCTTTGTTTAAGAGGCAAAAAAAATATATATCGGCATGAAAACAGGTATTTATTTACACATTTGTTTACACATGGTGTAAACATCAGGGCGTCATGATTAGTCATTTAGCCATTATAGTCCAGAGTTTAAGCTTAATATTTGGCACTAGGATGTTTTCATTCCAATTCTGAAAAGTGCTTGAAAAATAACATAAAAATATGTTTTGTACAAGCATGTATTTTATTAGTGTCATTTATTGCAAAATTGCACATTAAAATGCCCAAACAGGCTATTACAGTTTCAGAAATAAAAGGATAAAATATGCGATTAATTTGCGATTAATCTCGAGTTAACTATCGACATTATGCGATTAATCGCGATTAAAATTTTTAATCGTTTGACAGCACTAATATTTTATGATATTTGTAAGATATGACTATGTTTGCAGATCCGTTACGCGCGTCTGCCTCGTGTCGACGTGACGAGAGCGAAGGAGGCGGACGTGCCGCCGCGGCTCCGTCCTGCTGAGCACCGTCTCAGCCTGACCTGGTTTTGACCCGTAGTAAATGTCAGTCTGCGTGTGTCTGTCTGAGACACAAAGTGGCACCAGTTGCAGCAGCCAAAACAAACGCAATGCTCTTTGACTGATGCCCCCTTCCCCCCCGAGGGACGCCACTTCGTTGCCGCTTTCCGCGCACAAAGTGAAACGACGAGCTTTAACCCACAAAGGATGTTGCTGAAAGCTTTAACTGACTGACCACGTTATTTCCCCCCCGCGCGCACCTACGGTCTTTTACTGTCTGCCCGATGGAGGTGGAGCGGGAGGGGCGCTTGTTTTCCTTCACTTTGCTGCTTTTTTATTGAGGTTAATGCACTGGGACAAACAGCTTTATTACTTATTTCTGTGTCTATTTTTCCTCATGTGCTTCCATAGTTTTCTGTGTCTCTTCTTAAACAAATTTACAGTACAGGACTGTCTCAGAAAATTTGAATATTGTGATAAAGTTCTTTATTTTCTGTAATGCAATTAAAAAACGTTAAAATGTCATACATTCTGGATTCATTACAAATCAACTGAAATATCGCAAGCCTTCTATTGTTTTAATATCTCTGATTATGGCGTACAGCTGAAGAAAACTGAAAAATATTAGAATATTTCCTCAGACCGAGTAAAAAAAAAAATTATAACAGCAAAACAAAATCAAACATTTTAAAATGTCCATTAATGCACTCAGTACTTGGTTGGGAATCCTTTTGCACAGATTACTGCATCAATGCGGCGTGGCATGGAGGCAATCAGTCTGTGGCATTGCTGAGGTGTTATGGATGCCCAGGATGCTTCAATAGCGGCCTTTAGCTCATTTGCATTGTTGGCTCTGGTGTCTTTCAGCTTCTTCTTCACAATACCCCACAAATTCTCTATGGGGTTCAGGTCAGGGGAATTGGCAGGCCAATCAAGGACAGTAATGCCATGGTCAGTACACCAGTTACTGTGAGAATCTGATGTCGTCTCTTAACCACTACCATACTTGTGATTTAGTTTACTGAACCAAGCTGAGTGTTTTTCAAGGCTCAGGAAACCCTGCAGTGTTTCGAGTTAATTAGACCAGGGGTGTCAAACATACGGCCCGCGGGCTGGATCCGGCCCGCCGAACAATTTAGTCCGGCCCTGTGGCTAAATGCATTATCATTATAAATGCCAGACAGTGTCCTGTCTGGCAATGTGGCAATAAGATGCCACAAAGAGCTCATCAGATTTGACTTTCACAAGTGGACAAGATAAAAGGAAGAGAATGATAAAACAATTATTGAAAAAAACATGTACTTCCTTTCATTGAAAATCTGCAGTTCCTATATTGTCCACAAGGGGCGCTGTGTTTTAATTAGCAGATTAAGCTTCAGGTGTGGAAAAATTCAAATCATTTCTTAATTTTTATCTGTTTGATGTATTTTGTCATGCAGGACAGTGTTTTTAAGTTCCAAAAAATGTGAATAAATGTTTTTCAACATTGTATAATCACTGTGATCAGTTCTTATGCATAATGCACAAGTAAATGTTTAACTGAGTAAAAGTATTGTTGAAATTGCACATACTTTTCTTAAAAACGCTGATGTTATTCATAATATATTGTATAAAAGTGAAATTAATTTAATATAACAATCAACAACAAGTCCACATTTATTAGTTCTATTTAATCTTGCAATGAGTTAACTCGTGTGGCCCTCTTGAGATCAGATTAAGCTGAATGCGGCCCCTCAACCAAAATGAGTTTGACACCCCTGAATTAGACGATTCAAGTGATTAGTTGAATAGCCTACTGGTATACTTTTTCATGATATTCTAATATTTTGAGATAGGATATTTGGGTTTCTTAAGCTGTACGCCATAATCAGCGATATTAAAACAATAAAAGGCTTGCGATATCTTAGTTGATTTGTAATGAATCCAGAATGTATGACATTTCATGTTTTTTAATTGCATTACAGAAAATACAGAACTTTATCACAATATTCTAAATTTCTGAGACAGTCCTGTATGTTTGCAAATGATTTAGTGTTATAGAGACCATATCACCTTTTTATAAACGGTTGCTTTTCTGCCCTCCTTTTTACCGTTTATTGTAAAAGGTTTTCTGTCCTCTTCCTTCAGGTCTCCTGACGGGGTAGACGGCCAACCTCCAGCTCTGCCCCCGAAGCAGCTGAGCAGGAAAACGCTGAGCCAGATCATCCAGGCCCACTCGCAGCAGAGCCTCCTGGACAACCACCTCAACGAGATGTACGACGTTCCTGTCAACGCCGACAAGACCACGGTCAGAGCCCAGTGATCGTGCTCAGGGTGCCTCACTGTTGATACCGGGGTTGCTGCTCCGCTTCACACATTTTAAGGAAGCGGCAGAAGAACTTAACCTGATTCTCGCCAGATGTATGACGCTCCGCCTAGCTTCACTCACATACATCTGGGACGTCTCCCATAGAGAGTGATTTCTCCAACCAATTTTATTGTCCAGCCAATCAGGACGCAGGGCTGGAGTTTCATAGATGTGACGTAGTGGAGAAGCGACCGTGAGACTGTTTTGATTCAGACAACAACGGCGGCTCGCATTGAGGAAACAAGCGTTAGCATTGATGCTGCTATTTGTTCCGTGTTGTCCAATCTACCTAATAATGTTTCATTAAAAGAACATCAGAGAAAATACAATGTTTTCGCCCTTCTCCCGACCGGATTTGGCAAGTTTTGTTTTCCGGGACGCGTCCGCAGCAGAGCGGTTAGTGCGAACCATGTTAAGGCCCATTCATACCTCACGTAAAAGACGGATATGGATACGTGTGGAGTGTTTCATACGTTCTAACCGTCGATTTCGTCCGTACTTTGACACGAAAATTGGGAGCTTACGATTACGGACGAAACGGATCAATATGGAGCAATACTACCGGAAACGGTGGGGGCGCTATTGAGTTTGCAGTACAAAATGTCAACAAAATCACAAAGAAGGTTATGATTCTGGGCTTTAAACAATGGCGGGATTCGAGGAACAACTTGCGGAACTTGTCCGCAACTACCCACACATATGATGTGTCGTGTCCGGGGCACAGGGACAAACAAAAAGTTTACTTACGGAGCAAATACAACAAAATCACGTCTTGGACCGTCGCCATGTTTGATCTGTGACGAATCATTGGCGCTCAGCACTGCCACCTAGAGAAAATATTGGTTATTGCGCACCTCAACGGACGGAGGTATGAAGGAGTCAACGGATAGGAGTCAACGGATAGAACGTACGGACAGAAATACGGACGTGTAGGCCAAACGTAGGGTATGAATGGGCCTTTAGGAGGCCTTTAGTCCTCGACGCGGTCAGCCCGGGATCGACTCCGACCCGTGGCGCTTTGCCGCCTGTCTTCCCTCCTCTTCCTGTCATTTCACTGTCAATAAAACGCGTGCCCCTAGAGCCGCCAACACATAAAAAAAAAAAAAAAAAAAAGTTTTGTTTTTTCCTGCGTCTGTCTCATCAGCGTCACGGGTTAGCTTCGGTGTGAGTGGTTGAAATAGCACGTCGATAAAGATGACAGACAAGTGGCTTATCCAATCATATGCAAGGATTTTTGATAAGGCCCAGCCTTCAATAAAGGCAATTCCTATGGATCAGTCCCAGATGGATGTGAGTGAAGCTAGGCGGAGCGACGTACGTCTGGCGAGAGTCAGGTTAAGAAGAACTGGGAGTGAATCTGGATTTTATTCAGTTCAACAGACAAGTTGGTTCAGTAGTCCACTCAATTTTTCAATTCAATTCAATTCAATTTTATTTATATAGCGGCAATTCATGATACATGTCATCTCAAGGCACTTTCCAGAGTCAATCAAATTATACAGGTTGCTCAAAAAGTTTCCTCTCTAAGGAAACCCAGCAGGTTGCATCAAGTCTCTCCAAGCAGCATTCACTCCTCCTGAAGGAGCGTAGAGCCACAGTGGACAGTCGTCTGCATTGTTCACTCTTTTACCACCTTTGTGTTTTGCTTAAAGTTGAGCCTTTTTTGAAGCGTGCTGATCTTGAGAAGGCTAATCAAGCTTTTATCAGCTCTAGAACTGACTGCTGCACCGCTCTCTGAGTCTTTTAACCCACACGCCCAGATGTGACGGCATCATCCCCGTTATGTTGTGGCTGGCGGTTTGAGAGCAGATTTTAAACTTTGTGTTGTTTTTAAAGCTCTGAATGGTCTCACCCACCCTGCTTACATACTTAAGGTCTACTTGAACGCTCCCAGAGCCACATCTAAACATTGGGGGGACCGGGCCTTTTCAGTCCTGGCACCCGGACACTGGAACCAGCTCCATCCCTGAGCCTGGCCTGTTTAAACCCAAACTTAAGACAACCGCTAAGTTTACATGCACATAATTTCACTGTCGGATTGAAATGTGTTTAGATTAAAAAGCAAAAAAATATTTGGATTGTACCGTTTACATGGGGCGATTAATCAATTAACTCGATCATGAGCTGCGTGTATATGCACCTGGCTTTATTCAGAATAGGACCACTCTGACACCCACAGTTAGCAAATTCCCCTTAAAAAAACACAGAAGAAGAATAACCTCTGTTTTTGCTGAACAACATAAAATGGGTCCACTCTGATGCGCTCTTCTCTTCAGCTCGTGCATTTCTTTAGTTTTTAGGTGTAGAAGGTCAGATGTGCATAGAAAAGGTTGATTCATGTCTTGGTGATCTGCTTTGTTGTTGTTTTGGCCACATGTGATCATCATGCCACTGAGATCCCCAGCGATGACTCTTTTTCTAACTTTCTGGCGAAGGCTAAAATGTTTTTATATAAAATGTCCTGGTTTATTCATGATGCCATGAGCTTGAAAAGGCCTTTAGAATGATAAATAGGCCCAGCGGCACAGATTATCCACCGTAGTTAAAGACAGACCAAAGGCCCTCATCCATAAATTCATTCTTTATCTCCCACCAGAACCACCTGGACTTTCTTTTTAACTTTATCTGGCTGTAGATATGGGAAAGTTTGTGAGTAGCCATTTCTGAAGCCATTCCTGGACTTATACAGATCACTACAAATAATTTTTAAATGCTGTTTTCTCTCAATTCAATTCAATTTTAGTTATATAGCGCCAATTCATGAAACGTGTCATCTAAAGGCACTTTACAAAGTCAAATTCAATCAGATTATACAGATTGGTCAAAGAAAAAATCCAATTTCCCATTTTGAAGAGTCGCCAAGGGAAATTGATTTCTGTACCATATTTAGACCACAGAAACCAAGGTTGTTATGAATTACTAATTAAATGTACACTTTGGTCAATTTGTAAAAAATAAAGTCTCGGTAACAAAAAAAAAACTGCTTTGGTCACAGATTTTTAAAGAAATGTTTAAAGTTTGACTGTGTGATTAAGCTAAAACCCAAAACGATTATTTTATTTTTTGTTTTAACTATATGAAACAACCTTGTCCTTCTTTAATACAATTTCACCCATCAGCTAGCATTTGTTGTTGCAAAGAGGATGTTCAATATGCTGCGAGAAATACCTTTTGTTGTTTTATTTTTTATTTTAAATCTCTATGAAATGCTAAACATATTTTCTGCATTAAATGCAGATTATCAACAAACACAAAGCTTTGCAACAGCAGAAAGAGAGCTTGTACTTTAAAATTACCTTTTATCTGACAATCATATATCACAGGAGCGTGTCGGCTATAAAAAGTGTTAATACTGAAGTTCCATGTTTTGAAAAAAATTTAAATAAAATGTTTCCAGCTCTAAAATAGTGGCCTAACATGGATTTTCAGCTTTGTTGCTTTTTGCCCCCTGGTGGTCATCTCTGAAACATTTAAATCTTTTTTTTATCTCATTTACATTTTTCGTATTTATTACTTCAGTCTAAAACTGATTCGTCTGGATCTAAATGTGACTAATATTTTTAACGGGTGCTTTCAGCTTAACGGGGTCGTCCCGCACGATAATCTGGTCCTGATCAAAATGAGGCCTGACGAACACGGACGTTTTGGCTTCAACGTTAAGGTGAGTTTTAAATCTCCGGTTCATTGGATAATTCCCAGTCTGCTGAGGCTCTGGACCTTTAACGAGTATCTTTATCTCCAGGGTGGGGCTGACCAGAAGATGCCTATCATTGTGTCTAGAGTGGCTCCGGGAACCTCGGTGAGTAAACGACTCCACACACAACGATTCCCACTAAAACATCTGAGCCTGCAGCCCAGCAGGAGCCTTTCGGTCACCTGATGCTTTCCTGGCCAATAAAATCTCCCCGTTTTACCTTCCACTCCGTGTCTGCGGCTCCAGGCCGACCTCTGCGTGCCTCGCCTTAACGAAGGGGACCAGGTGGTCCTAATAAACGGGCGGGACATCTCTGAGCACACCCATGACCAGGTGGTGATGTTCATCAAAGCCAGCTGTGAAAGCCATTCAGGGGAGCTCATCCTATTGGTCAGGCCCAACGGTAAGCTCTTCAGAAATGTAAGGTGAAGACAAAAGTAGTTTATAGCCCAATCAACGCATAAACTGAAAGGTTTAACCATAATGACGATTACGTTTAGCTTGCAAGGCTGAGAACACGATCACCAGCTGTGAAGAGCAATAGCATCAAGTTTTGGGGGGGGGGTTTATGCTGCAGGAGGGAACTGGTGCACTTCACAAAATACAGGGAAGAAAACATTACATGGAAATAATGACGCAACATGTTGCCTTGTCAGCCAGGTCGTTAAAACTAGGCCACATTCTGATCTTCCATATGAACAACACCCTTAATATAATTAAAGCCCCTTAAGGCCAACAAAGGTAATGTTTTGGAGTGGCCATCACAAAGGCCTGCACTGCAAAAACAGAACTTAAAATAAGTAAAATGTTCTTAAAATATGTGTATTTGTCCTTGATTTGAGCAGGTAAATAAGATGGTTTGCCAATGGAACAAGATTTTTGACCTTAAAATAGGAACAGCTCATCTCCATTATCTTATTTCAAGTGCAGAATGTCTAATTATCTTATATTAGGGGTCAAAATACTCATTCCATTGGCAAATAATCTTATTTACCTGCTCAAATCAAATCACTAACTTTAAGAACATTTTACTTATTTTTAGATCTGTTTTTGCAGTGTGATACTCACTCTCATAGAAAATTGAGCTAAAACTGGGGTGTGTATAAACAAGGTGAGGTTTGCAAACCGTTCTTTAAGAGATTAAAACAATTTTCTAGAATGCATTCAGCCTCCCTGTTAATCGCTTTAAGGATTGCTCTCTCTCTCTCTCTCTCTCTCTTTTTTTCTTGCTGCCTGAAAGAACTGCAGACATATTTGTACTTGTGGTATTTACCTTTCAAACATAATGTGCAGATAGCTGACATTGGGTGCCTTAGCAATCTGATTCCAGTCAAAAGCTTCTTGCACACTTGATCTCTAATTGGTTTCAATTTCTCATTTTAATTGTACTATATTTGTATTGTTTTTTTTATAAATGAGTATAAGAGAATATATAGAATGAATCATTTTTAAGTAAACTTGCTGTTTGTGAAAACTGTTAAACCTCATTATCCTTCTAATCCTCCTTGATTAAGACTGGAATTTAAACGAGATGATATTAGCCTGTTAATTAATCAGTCTGTCTAACATGTTACAAACTCTAAAATCTATGTAACTAAAGCAAATCTGTGTGTTTCGCCCTGGAAATGTTTACAAATAGCACAATTTGTCTTTATTTGTGAGGAAAGGTGTCGTAGCCTCCTTTCAGCCAGCTGGCCTGCTGTGTGCAGTAACAGGGGAGGGCTGCGCTAGTCAATGATAACGACAGCAGACTCTGACTTCTCATGGAAAGGACAATAAACTTAAAGTGCTTGGATTGTTTTAAATGGTAGCTTTTTAAAGACAAAATAGTTTTTTTATTGTCTTAAAGGCCAAATCCTGCAGTGTCCCTTGTGCTAGAGCACAGGTGTCAAACTCAAGGCCCGCGGGCCGAATCCGGCCCATCAAGGTAAATTATCCGGCCCTCAAGAGCCAACAAAAAGGCATATAATTTCATAAAATCGAGGCATATATCCTTTTAAAGTGTATAAAGTGGCTAAAATTGTGCTTCCTGTAAGTGTAACTCACCCCAGTATCAACTTTTTTTGCAGATAAACTGTATAAACTGGGCCTAAGGGGGCTACTTTTATGTTACTGTGCATTTTTTATACTTCTATGTGACCTAGAATGAAATTATGAAATGAAAAGTATCGTCTGTACACGTGCAACCGGCCCTTTAAATGACTTCATGACGCCAAAGTGGCCCCATATAAAAATGAGTTTGACATCCCTGTGCTAGAGGATTGTAAATCTCCGTCAAGCAAACATAAAGAAACATCAACGTTGGTCAAGTCTAAAAGTTGGATTTATTTTTTTTATTTTTCCTCAAATAACAAGACCGTGTTTGTTTTATCAAGTTGCAGAAATGAGATTTGTTTCTGTGTCTTCCAGCCATCTACGATGTGGTGGAAGAGAAGGTGGACCCGGAGCCGGAGTTTCAGTACATCCCAGAGAAATCTCCACAGGACCCCACCCAGCTCGACCAGCACGCCCTGAGGGACTCCATGATGGCTCTGAAAGAAGGCTTGAGTAGCGGAGCCATACTGGCTCAGTTTGATGTGAGGAGAGCAGGCTCACACCGTCAGACCTGTGCATTAACCGGCGGAGGAAATGCTTTATCTTCCTGACGATCTCCGCCTTTGATCCCACAGCAACTGTACAGGAAGAGGCCGGGGATGACCATGCTGTGTGCCAAATTACCTCAGAACGTTTCCAAAAACCGCTACAGAGACATATCCCCATGTAGGTGACTCCCTCCTGGCTCCGCCTGCTTTCATCTTCAACTCTGTCTCTGTGTAATCTCCCTGTTCTCGCCTCTCTCCGCCGACAGATGATGCCACACGGGTCGTACTGAAAAGCACAGACGACTACATCAATGCAAATTACATCAACGTAAGCTCGCTCCTCCTCCTCAGTGGAAAAAAAAACGCCCTATTTTTTTTTAATTATGAGCTTTCATGTGACTCACCTGTGAGAAAGAGACAAGAGGACATGTTTTCTAACATTATCTGCTGCTCGACGTTTCCCTCTGTGCAGATGGAGATTCCTGCGTCCAGCCTGATAAACCGCTACATCGCGTGCCAGGGCCCACTGCCCAACACCTGCCCCGACTTCTGGAGAATGAGCTGGGAGCAGGGCTCGTCCATGGTGGTCATGCTGACCACGCAGGTGGAGAGAGGGCGGGTATGTACAACCACTGCCATCTGCTCCCTAACCCTCCGTCTTCACTTATTCACTGTAAACGCCCTTTTTGACTTGTTTCAGTTTAAAAAAGTATGTGAATGAAAGAAAAGCGTTTCCTATGTAGCCCAGAAATGCCAGAAATAAGTGAGTTAATTAAAGCATAGATGAGGTGTGTGGAGCATCAAAGACAAATACGTTTGCAGACCTTTTCATTCCGTCCATCACCCCTTTTTCTATAATAATAATAATAAAAATAATCATCTTTATTGTCATTGCAGCATACACTCCATATAATTATGTTCTCTGCATTTAACCCATCCCCTTGGGGAGCAATCTGGACTAGGGCTGGACGATAATTCAATAACGATACATATCGATCAATAGACTTATATCAATGATAAAAAAGTGTCAATAAAAGGTTTAATAGAATAACAGATTTCCTTCCTTTTGCATTCTAGCCATGTAGGTTAATACTACAGTCATTACATCCTCCCAACCAATCACAACCCAGACCCAGGAACCTCCATCACTAAGCCACGCCCCCTTCAGAGAGTTTAAAGACCAAGCGTTCTTTTTCATTTTTAAAAACGTACAGTTTTGGTAAAAAGTTGGTTGGATAAAGGGCTGAGTTTGATTTCAGTGTTTGTGTGTTCTGTATCTAAAAATAGGTCGCTAAGCAACAGCATAAAATGGCCTGGGCTGCACTTAAAAAATCTATGTGTTTGAATATGAATATAATTTCTATTTTAGCGATACGCTTCTTGTCTATGTTGTCCATGTTATCCCCAATGTGGGGATAAGTGTCATGCTCAGGGACCCAGAGTGGCAGTCTGTGGGAGTTGAACCCAGAACCTCCAGGACACAAGTATAATGCTCTAACCCAGGGTTGTCCAAAGTGTGGCCCGGGGGCCATTTGCGGCCCCTGGACTGATTTTCTGCGGCCCCCCCGACTGCATTTTGTCAAACAATTTGGTTCCACCACTAATTAAAAATAACATTTTAATTAGGGAAAAATTATTGCAGACAAGTTAAAACCTTTCAATTGAAAATATTAAGATTAACACAAAATACTTAATAACTACACTTTTTATATTCTCTTTAATTTCATAGCAAATGGGACCACAACAATCATGCACAAACTCTGCTTTTATTTGTCTATCAAAATTGGTTGAATACAACAAGAGTTTTCAGAGAAAGACTGACCCAAAACCTGTTCTTATTACTGAGAATTGATAAATAAAAAGTCAACCAATTCCCAAGAGAGTTTAAAACTGGGATGACCAAATTCTAACTTGGCAAATGTGAAAAACTATTTTTAAGTTTTGGATCAATTCTCTTTCCAACAGAGAATCTGACTAACTTAATTAAAATACTTCATTCACATACTTTGTGGAGCAGGTTTAAAACATTTGGTGTATGTATGTATCTATCTATTTTATTTTATTTTTCCTTTTGGCCCTCGTGTACTTTTGACTTTACTATTTTGGCCCACGTCACAGAAAGTTTGGACACCCCTGCTCTAACCACTGGGCCACCTCTCCCCACAGTCCGTATTTAACACCCCCCTCCTGTAGGAAAATCTGCCAGAATTACCTTTTTTTGTCCAGACTTTTAAAATGGATTAAAAAGGATGGAGAATCCTGGAAATTTGTTGTGAAAAACATCCGGTAACGATCACAGCCATCATCAGAAAGACAGGATTTTAAAGTACTTCTTGATTCTGAGATCGACCAGCTCGGAAATACATGCATTAGTGACCATATTTTCAAAAAATGTAGCATTAAGATCGTGATTGCGCCGTTAAAAGTTTTTTTTTAAGGACTTAAAATAGTCCCTCGGCGACCGCTAGGCTGAAAATCCACACTTTGGGTCGATGACGTAGTTTGTGGGTGTTTGTGGGCGTCGAACCGAAAGGGCTGTGGGGATAGACCCATAGCCCTTTCGGTTCGGAACCCCCATGCCGCTCACTAGAGAGCATGTCGCTTCTCAGCAGGCTGCTGTGATGACGGCGAGATTTCTACGCTTCACTGCGCGATGAGCTGCCTGAAGAAGACAGCGTTTATTTATTTTTATTTTACAATTTTGTAAACTGAATGTTACAATCTTGACATGATTATATGAGTTGTTTTACCGAGAAACCGATCAGAAGCGCCGTGAAACCCCGCCTCTCTGGCTGCAGCGCTCCTGACACAGAGGGGAACAGATTTTCACAGGGGAGCTGAATTTCGCACAACACCGTGACTTTTTGGGTTTGGAAATGTGTGTAAAGAGACATTATCCTTGTTGGTAGTTTACCAACCATAAGCCACACATTTTTTTAGCCATGTTTAATCCGTCTATTTGTCTTTGAGAAAGCGAGTTTGCAACCAGGAAGTATCTTGTTACCATGTCAACAGATCAACGCCTATCCACATATTACGTCATCGGTCATGCAACATTTTTTTATGAGCCTTGAGCTAAAAAGCCTTAAAAATCCACTTTTTCATCGAATTTTGATTTTTTTTTTTTTTTTCCCCTCAGGTCATAATAATATGTGAACTTTCTAACATTTAGCAACTTGTATGATCTCAAAATCAAGAAGTACTTTAAGTATCCGTCTCTGAAAGAAAGGAACCAGCATTACATCCTTCCGTCTGCGTTTGCAGGTCAAGTGTCACCAGTACTGGCCCAACCCGGACAGCAGCGCCACCTACGGGGACTTTAAGGTGTCGTGCCACAACGAAGAGGGCAACTCCGCCTTCCTGGTGCGGGAGATGACGCTCACTCACACACAGGTAACACACACACACACACACACACACACACACACACACACACTACAGCCAACAGGGAGGTAGAGGCGGCGCTCCAGATACACTCAGCGTGCCGAGGACCCCGAAGAGCTGTGTAGCCATAGTGACCGGTGTGGGCTGATCTTTTTCTGGATGCTGGGCGAGAAAAGATGAACTAACCAGAGGAGCGAGGAGCTGGAGGAATAGTTTTTGTTTGCGAAGCAGAGAATGTATGTAGATGAAAAGTTTATTGCCTTGTTGAAGTGCATGTTCTCCTCTTTCTACGAAAGACGTCCTGGGAAGTCTTGTAATTTGTACGTTTTTTGTTTGTTTCTTTCTTCAGAGCGACCAGCAGAGAGAGCTCACTCAGCTTCAGTACCTGGCCTGGCCGGACCACGGCGTTCCCGACGACTCCACAGACTTCCTGGACTTTGTGGCTCTGGTGCGAAGCAAACGGGCCGGACAGGATCAGCCGATGGTGGTGCACTGCAGGTACACAGTCTCTGAATTTACGTCAGCAGGAAGCCGGTGATGAGTTGTGCTTAGATAGCCTTCATCTTCAGTCACAGAAGTAATTTTCTCTCGTCCGTCGTGTGAAAATGAAAGCACCCTCCTATTTAATTATGAAGTTTTATGGAGCATGAGGTAGCTTGTTATGTTCACATTTAGTTAAAAAAAAGCCTCAAATAAGCTTTGTCTTTAAATTTTTTTTTAGTTTTTTAGCCTGGAGTACATACAGTAAGTGTATGCCATGGTGGAAAGACTGTAGGGAAGCAATTGTTGCACCCCGTCAATCTGGCAAGGGTTACAACGCTCCTTGCAGATAATCTAAAATCCACCATTCTGCAGAGAGAAATGTTATAAACTAGTGGAAAACTTTTAGGTGAGCTGCCAATCTTCCCAGAAATGATCATCCATTCAAACTTCTCCCAAGGGGAGAATGTGTAGTGCTCAAAAAAAAAAAAAAAAAAAAGGCACAACTTGGTAATCCTGATCAGACACACTTTTTATTATAGTGGGTAAAACCATCCTGACAGTACTAAATACATTATGTATTCAGAAAATATATAATATAAGATTCCGGGGGTATCACCTTATCTATTGTTTATCCCACATGTCACTCATTCTGACGCGCTCACGTAACGCCAGTGTCCATTGTTCATAGTTTTCACTAGCTGGCTGTCAATGCGCACTTCTAGTGTTTATTTATCTGGTTAGCTTAGCAGTTAGCTTAGCGGTTAGCTTAGCGGTTAGCTTCTGTGTTAGCCGTTTATTGTAGCTCCGCTGTTCTCTCTCTATACTTTGAACATGGCTGAGAATCGTAAGACATAAACCGCTTACAAATTTAAGAGAAGAAGAGGAAGGCCTCAGTAGAAAGAAATAAAACCAAAGTGAATCTGGAGATTTTTTTTCACGCGATCCCCCTGAAGAGCAGATGAGCAGGTGGGATGGTCCTGCACATGCAGAGTTATTCAAACAGGGACTTGGGGAAACTTTCCGAAAAATCGTTGACTCTACCATTAGGTTGTTGAATATTAAGGTTAAATCTAAGAAGTATACGTTTTTTTGAAGTGTCTCCGGGAAAAGGCCAGTTGTTTCTGAAAATGACATGGCAAAAAGCAAAGTCACAAGATTTCTTGGAGCAATGATCTCTAAAACGATCACAGCAGAGAGATTATGTTGGGGCAGGAAGTACCACCTATAAAACACCTTATGCCGGCTGTCAAGCACGATGATGCTGAAGTGGGGATTTTATCATCCATTATTTAACTATGTTAAAGCTAGTTCAGTGAAGTCTTAGAAAATTAAAAATAGAAAACGTATTTTCAACGTAATGTCCTCAACTGATAATTAACAAGTGGGACCAGAAGCTATAGAAGCAGACATTTTGCTACCTGCAGCCATATGATAACATTATGCCAGGCAGGAACGACATCAGCTGTGTGTTTTTTACACAGTTAAAACAATTATTTAATTTATGTGCAGTTGGGGTTATATTTATTTTATAGTACCGTATTTGTCAGACTATAAGGAGCACTTAAAATCCTTAAATTTTCTCAAATATTGATGGTGCACCTTATATATGATTACTGTTGTGCTTACTAACAGATTTTATGATATAATGCGCTCAGAAATCTGTTAAAATGTGTAAGTATGACTTTGGTTAGCAACAAAGTCGCTGTTCTCAATGGATATTCAGAGCATTACAGTACACTGTCACTACCTGATAGGACCCCTGAGCTGTCTACAAGACTGCCTGACTGTAATGTCTAAACTAGAAGTGCATTCATGTAAAGCAGTCTGTGCCCAGAGTACGCACTAGCAACAATAAAACTAGTAAGTTTATTCAATATAAATAATTATTTTGGCCTTATGTTAGAATCAGAGCAGTGTAGTCCAGCTACTCTGTCCTCCTGACAGAGACGGATAGAGAGCTGTGGACGTGGAGGAGTGATATTACACACTTGGGAAGAATATTTAGTTTAGTTGGTGTGTTTAGTTTCTCATGTCCTGACATTTCACCATCTAAGAAGAGAGAGGCTTTAATTTCTGTCTATGTCTATGTTCTGTCTATGTTTTTTTGTTTTTTTTTCTCCAGCGCCGGCATTGGTCGAACAGGGGTCCTGATCACCATGGAGACTGCATTGTGTCTGATGGAGTGCGGCCAGCCTGTGTATCCTCTGGATATCGTCAGAACCATGAGAGATCAGAGAGCCATGATGATACAGACACCCGTAAGAAGACCGCTCCTTGTGACCTTGCTGCTGCCTCCATCCTTCCTTTGCTTCCTTCGTTCGTTCCCTTATTTTCTTCCTTATATACTTCCTCTTGCGTCCTTTCTTCCTTGTTTTTTTCCATTTGTGTCTTTACTTCCTTGTTTGTTTGTATTTTCCTTAACTCTCCTTCTTTGTTTCCTTTCTTGATTGTATTTTTCATTATGTATACTTCCTTTCTTCTTTATATACACTTTGTTTCTTTCTTTCATTCATCCATCCATCCAGTTTCTGGTTTTTGCAGATTTCACATTTAAATCTTGTCCCCCTGTCACAAATTTATAGTGAAATGTAGTATTTCCTCATTTTTAAACGGACCTAAATGAGTGCAAGCTCTGGAAAATTTTATTATGTAAATGTATGAAATATTTGCATTCGAGGTTTGCAGGAACCCTGGAGCAGGGTTCCTGCGGATCCTTAAAAAGTCTTAAAAGGCATTGAATTCTGTAACTTAAAACTAAGGCCTTAATTGGCAATAAAATGTCTTAAATCAGTCTTTCTTAGGTCTTAAAATTGTTACCAGGTCATAAATAGGATTTTATTTTTGTAATCCTTACTAAACAGTAAAATAATTGACACAATTATAATTTTTTTTAATTTACCAAACGGCTCAATGTAACCATTATTGGTTCCGTCCCGATAGCGGAACCAATAAAAACCGTTGTGGCCGGACCATAGCTGGAAAAAAGAGGTGGTTTTTAAAAGTGATTTATAGTTTATTTTAGTAGGGAACAAAACCAAAGTTTGTGAATTCAGTTCAGTAGTTGTTAAAAATATATCTGTAATTAGCTTTCTTCCTATATGAAATGTTTTTTCAAAATTTTAAACATGTCTACTGGGCCAGAAAGTAATGGTTTATGTTAAAATAAACATTTGGGTGAAGTTGTCGCAACCAGGTTTTTCTTGTTTATCGTGAATTTGATCTTAACTTTTTATTTCAAGTGGTATTAAAATGTCTTGAATTTAACTTGCATTATGCTGTAGGAACCATGTGGAGTCCGATCGGCGCTTACGGTTTTCTCCTTTATTCTTTATTCACTCAATCAGAGCCAGTACCGCTTTGTGTGCGAGGCCATCTTGAAAGTGTACGAGGAAGGTCTGTTCAAGCCCCAAACACTGGCCCTCTACCAGCAGAAGGAGAAGCCAAGGGAGGAAAAACTTGGGGAGGAGGAGGAGAAGAAGAAAGAGGACAGAGTGGAGGCTGAGAACGCGGATGACGAAGAGGAGGCAGGCGTGGTGGAGCTGCTGGAGGGAGGCCTGGATGAAGAGGACGAGGATGACGACGACGACGAGGAAGTGGAGGTTTTGGACGTGGGGGAAGTGACGGAGGAGGAGGAAGAGGAGCCGAGCGTGGCGAGCTGCACCAGCGTGACGAGCGAGACCAGCGCGAATCCCGAGCCGGAGCCGGATCCCGTTCCTGCCGACGCCTGAGGTCACTGGGAGGAGGAGAAAACAGAAGCACTGTTGCACTTTACGCTGACAAAAACGGATAAAAGGACAAACAAACACGAAAATTATGAACAAAGACAATAACAAACAAACAAACAAACAAAAAAATCCAGCTGTGTTGAATAGGTACAGTGACGGGGTGTTTTATAATCAGGGTTAGAAAACAAGTGTACAAAGACTAAAACAGTACGAAAAAAATCAATTCTGGATTGGGAAATCGCTGTAGTGCCATAAATCTGAAGGGGAGGGGCTGCCCCCCCCCCCCCGCCCCCCCCACACTCCTTCATTTCTTTCTTTTTACCCAAAGGGTCGCCCTATCCCCTCCTAAGCGAGTCTGCCAGACGGACCTGCCTTTTAGCCGACGGAGAGAAATCTTATCTTTTGTTGCTCAGAGTATTTATCGTGTTTCAGTTCAAACCGTGTCCACCGAACAAAAGCAAAAGCTCCACGTTCTGTTTGTTTGTACCAGTCTAGAGCTTCATGCTTTCCAGATTAAATCTTAACTAGTGAAATAGTGTTCCCCTGCTCTGTTTTTGTTTTATTGTTTGGCTTTTCGTGGCGGGGGGAGGCGGAGGTGGTGATCTAATTTATTGTATGTGGTTTGATCTTTCTCCGCTTTCTTGTCTACGTTTTTTGACAGCATAGACTCACAGGTGGACGGCTGAAAGCACTTTCTCTCCTCTTTTACTCGACGGCGTGGCAAGCTCGGTACTTTCTAATGCCCTGTGCTGTTTTTATTCTTAGCTTTGACGCGCGCACACACACACACAAATATTCATAGTTTGCAATCCTCAGGGCCTTTGTTTACTGGAGATCAATATTTGCAAATATCCCCAGCAGTATTTAGTCCTCTAATTGGAGTTAACGGGCTTAGACAGGAAAAAAAAAAGTGATTACTCAGCTAGAATCTCAAACTCAACAACAATCACTTCACTTTTTTTTTTTCTTTTTTTTTTTTGTTCCGTTCAGTGTTCCTGCTGAAGTGTCCTTGAGCCAGACACCAACATTAAAGCCCTGTTTCATTCCAGAAGACATCTTCAGTCTGACCAGGATGAGTTTGCAACGCAGATATTTCATGCTTTTTTTTTTTTCTTTTTTTTTTTTTTAGAGGTGGTGAAAAGCTGCTACAATGTTTATGCAATCAGTATTTTTCTTTCTTTCTTTCTGTGGTGCTTCGTTACAGTGAGCCGATCTCAGCCGCTTAAAAGCTCCTGATCTGAGAATGTCTTCACGCACAGGGTGGGTCAAGACTTCTGTAGGTTTTTTTTTTTTTTTTTTTTTTTTTATCTGAGCTTAGTGGACAGAAAATAATCCAGAGGCAGCACAAGAATAACGTACGATCGTCGTTTCCATCTGATCTTCTCCAGCGTCCCTATCATTTCACAGCAGCTGTTAAATCAATGACGATAAAAGAGAAGAACGGATTGTTTTTACCTCACTAGGGTTTTTTTTTGTTGTTGTTGTGGGTTTGGTACAGTTAATTAAACTTTATTTTTGTTAATTCGTTGGCTTCTTCCCATCCTGGTCATGGATTCGTCTAGAACGGCCTGCAGCTCTGAGTTTTGGGATACGTGTGGACCACGTCTCTGCTTCCTGTTGATCTGCCTCCTTCCTTACAATTATTCACAAAAGAGGAAATCTTTTTTTTTTTTTTACGATTTTTGTCGCCTTACGGCCCCAAACTTCAGGATTTTATATCAGCACAACCCTAATGCATAACTGTGAAGTTGAAGGAAAAGGATGCATGGTTTTTAACTTATTATTTTTTTTTATCTTGCACTTATAAAGCTCTATAGACTAAACCGTGTGTCCATTCGTCTTTTTTAAATCAGCCGCAGCTCAGTCAGAAGGGATGAAGCCTTTGCGCTGATTCTTAATTGGATTTAGGTCTGGACTTTGACTAGGCCATTCTAGCACACAAATGTGCTTTGAAGTAGATTGAAGAGTGGCCATATGTTGTTTTATTGGGAGTTGAACCTCTGCTTCTGTCTGCCTTGCCTGGTTTTCAGCGCTCCGCCATCTTTTTCCTATCAGGATGTTGCGTTTTCTCCACATGTAGCAGTGACTTTCTTTTGGCCTGCAGCTTTTTTTTTTTTTTGCTTTTTTTTTTTTTTACAAACCTCTGAGGTCTGAATAAAAACAGAATAGCTTTATTTTTAATGAGCTCATCGATGTACACACATGTAGAGTCTTCACAATCTTCCAACAGCATAATGCTTCCACCACCATTTATTTTACTTTTTTTTTTTACCCACTGAAAGAACAAAACATCTGAGCAATTCACAGAACAGCTGCATTTATACTGAAATTAGATTACAGGTGAATTATTCCCTGATTTTATTTTTGAATAGTTCTGATTAAAGAAGGTTGAATGCGTATGTTGGCAACACACTTTGGAAACCATGCTTCGTTTTACTTCTACGTCACCATTATGCACCACTTTGTATTGGCTTATTGTAGGAAGCATCAAATAAATAGAAATTGGGAGGTTGTCAGCTTATTATTAAAGGGACAAAGTTTAAGGGGTGTGAATATACCGCGCCTCCTCCTCGCCCTTTCCTCCTCCTCGTCCGTCGTTTCTGTCGCGTTGTTACGCAAGATCGAAAAAAATTCATCCAAATAAATCTGAGAGTCCTGCTCGAGAAACTATGAAACTTCCTTTTCAGAGAGCTGAATCACAATTCTGTGGATGAACAACAAGCGGCCGTCCTCTTCCATCTTTTATTTATTGTTTAAGCTTTCCTCTGCTGTGTCGCTCTCCCAGCATCCTTCAGTCATCTCCGCGTTGCCCACACAGCATCCATTCTCCTCGTTTCTTCCACCCTGATGCCTCTCTGTTTCGCTTCATTGTAGGCAGATCCCACTCTCTCTGCATGGCCTCCAGGCAAATGACACATCTGAGCGGAGTACGCTGGGTCCAGAAGCACAGCTCAGTTTTAAACCAGCTAATCAATGACTCGCTGAAGAACTGGTTTTTTACTGTTTTTGTTTGGCGCGCACACGCACGCGGGAGCTTAAAGCCGCGAATCAGCTCCGAAAGAAAAACCGAACAAAGGCGGGAAATCTCTAGAATAAGACGGAAACCGCAAGTTTATGATTTAAGTAGGGGTCGGAAATTCTGGTTGATCAAAAGTGTGGAGGTGACGAGATGTGGGGGAGGGTTTAAGTTTGGTGTATTTTTGTAAAAACAAAAAAAAAAAGAAACTAATATCGGTTTTAATTGGTTTGGAGAAGGGGGACAGCACTTTGTAGAGAGGCTGGGCCGGCAGGTAGTGCTACTGAAAATAAAAAGCAAATCTAAGAGACGTAAAGCATTGTTTAAATAAGTACTTTTATTCTTAATTTATCTTTTTTTTTTTTTGTTTTTTTTTTTGAAAAAGAGACATGTAAAGAACAAAGAAGAGAACTCCTAATGACACAGTGCCACTTGTTCATTTTCTGTAAATATTACTAGACCATGTAAATACAATGTTGTATATGAAAAAAAAACTTTAAAATAAAAGGGAAAATCATTTGTGAGCAGAAAAATGGTTTTATTTTTACTTGGATGATTCCAGATGTGACACATGCTGTGTAATTCAAAGATGTTTTCTTTGTTTTGTTTGTTTTTATTCAAAACTATAGAGTGTATATATTTAATGAACCACAAAGTGTTTTATTCCCTTGGTTTATTTGCTCCCTGTGTGATAAAAGTGAAGACTTTGTCCTCGGTTGCTCGTTTCTTTCTGGTATCATGGTTTTTCAGTGCTCTGGACGTGTCTATGAGCTTGATTCTGAACAATTAAAGCTTGTCTGTCAAAGCATGGAGATGTGGCTTCAGATCACATTGCTTTTCCACACTGTAAAAGTGAGGTTAGGCAAGACAAATTAGCTCATGAGAAAGATGTGATCACTACTTCAGACTTCAATTGAAGGGAACCTTACAGGAAAAATGGAGGCCTTGATTAAATAACAGTGAATTGCTGGGGCTGTACGGCATATTGAGGCGTTTTAGCGGGATGAATTGCACATGCCAGCTTCTATTTCACCAAATTCTAGAGATACATTAGTTTGGTTAATGAGCTTCTTGTGTTTTTAGCTAGTCTCATTGCTTTTCTATTCATTTGAGATCTGCAGGGAGTGATATTGTCATGGGAGGAGGTTGATTATGTCTCTGGTCAATCACATCTGTGTTGATTTGGGCGTTTGTTTTGTTTGCCTGCTTAAAAAACCCACTGAGCCATGTTAAGGTTTCAGAACGGCGCGGTAACTGGAGGTTTTGTTGCTTAAAAACACAATTTTTAAGCAGTTTGATCTGAAATCAGCATGCAGTTCCAGTTAAAGTCCCTTTGGCTTATAGAAAACTATGTTTATGTTTGTGAAGATAGGACATAATTTTTTTTTCTTTCAGGAATCCATAGTAGGTAGTAAAGTCATGCAATTTTTTTTTATGGAGACTTTGAGACCTCAAGAGTAAAAATGTTTTGCTTTAGCTTGAGACGGTGGGCACTGCACTGCAGGGCATGCCACCCAAAGCTTTGAGCCCACATAAAAAAAAAAAAAAAAAAAAAAAAAGCTTGGGTAAGTTCTCATCAGGGTGTATCTGATCAGAATCAGCAGGGTAGCCTACATGTCAACAAAGAAGACCATTATGGAGGAGAAGCTTTAAGTATCTCAGAATTTTGTCTTTTTTGGTAGAAGATTAAAGATACTGTGGTATAAGCATGAAAGTGCTTTGGAAGGACATACCTGAAAATAAAAGGTGAGTGACGATCTTCTTTCCTCATGATCAGTTCACTCTGGCATCAGTGCGTGACGGTGAATGGGAAGACTTTTCATTAACATATTTGTGGCCTTATTCTCTCCTGTTTTTGACTATTCTCACCGCCTTCTATGTGGAAGTACCATGGTCTGCCATCAGGGCTGGTTTTTGTTTTTAGCCCTCCGTATACCCTCACATTGCATGATGGTGAGATTATCTTTGTTATAAAACTTGCTTTGTTTTTGATGCTAAAGCATTTAAAGTAATGATGGCACTCTGCGTCAGCAAATTAAAGAAACTATCCATTTGCATGTAGCTGTTTGCTTACTTAGGAGGACCAACCCGTCTGCCTTAAAGGAATGGCATGTTCTCCCATCTTTCCTGTTTTTATGAGACCGTATGAGAAATGGTTCTCTGTGTTCCTCCACACAGATCTACATGAAGTTGTAAAGTATGAACACTGGGGGGATACATGGATTCTAAGCAGGACCAGTGTTGTATAAAGTACTGAAATCTCGGAGTCAAGTAAAAGTATAAGTACCTCTCCAAAATATGACTTTGGTAGAAGTCCAAGTCACTGACTGAAATGTTACTTGAGTAAAAGTCTTAAAGTATCTGAAATGTCTTGTACTTAAGTATGAAAATTACTGTAAAAAGAGATGTACTCAAGTAATGTAATAAAAAGTATAAGTAAAAAGTAAAACATAGCAAATGCAGTTTGAATGACATTTTTTAGATTTTGGTAAACTTTGAAAGTCAAATTCACTTAAAATAATATAAACAGCCAAGTGCAGGAGAAATTTAGTTAAGAAAATTAGGACTCTCTGCTATTAGATGCTCTACCTATACCACAAGATTAATTTAACCTGATTTACCACTGAACCCGCTTCTTATCCCATTGGTGGTGATGAACAAGACCAGGCAAGTCCCGACTTTGTCGCAGTCAATCAGTAGGTGGGGTCCAAACACTTGCATGCGTGAGTCTCTCTCTCTCTTTTTTTGTAACGAGTAACTAAACCAAACATTGAAAATGTAATGGAGTAAAAGTATGCAATTAAGTTCAGAAATATAGTGAAGTAAAAGTAAAAGTTATCAAAAAATTTTATACTCGAGAAAAGTATAAAGTACTTCAAAATATACTTAAGTACAGTAGTGAAGTATTTTTACTTCATTACTATACAACACTGAGCAGGACTCTATTATGACTCCAAACATGAAGTTTGGAGTCATAATGTACTGGTTGCTTGGTATATTCCAAATGGCATCATGGGATATGTTTAAAACGTACACAGTACGACTATTTTTTTTTTTTACACTACAATTGGTTTAACAATAAGAATTAATCCAATGATTTTCAATTTTCACAATGCAAAATAAACAAGAACTTCCCTTAGAGTTTCACAAGTTAAAGTTGGAGTTTTTTTAACCAACCTCAAAATTCAGACTGCAGGTCTGCTGGTGGTTCCTAAAGTCTCTAAAAGTAGAATGGGAGGCAGATCTGGGAGAGCCGGGTCACTAAGAAAGCTGATCAGATCATAGCCTTGGATCAGAGGCATGTCTTATCTACGTGTTTTAGTTTAATGCCCTCAAGTTGGCGTTATTACATGCCTATAATCAAAAGTACTCATTATTGTAAATATTTTATGTCTTCTGCAATTAGGTTTTTAAACTTGAATTAAGTGTCTTGTTTGCATTTCTGACCATTGTGTATAAAAGGTTGTAGCACATACTTATCTGGTTGTCTATTTTCTGTGTATGTCTGGCTGGGTCACTGATATGAATTGCCATTCATGGGATTAATACTTTTTTTTTTCTTGATTCTGAGATCTTTTAGCCATCAGGCTCCTCTCCTGTGGAACCAACACCCTGTTTGGTCCGTGAGGCAGACACCCTGTCTACTTTTAACACTATGCTCAAAACTTTCCTTTTTGATAAAGCTTATAGAGTGCTTAGGATATCCTGAGCAATCTTTTAGTTATGCTGCTATAGGCTTAGGCTGCTAGGGGGACATCAAGATCTATTTTTCTCACTGCTGAGTACTCCTACTGTTCCCCACCTTTGCATTCTTTGTTGTTATTTACGACTTTTAACTTTTTGTTATCTGTCTTTTTTTTCTCCTCATAGTAGGTACACCTGGTCTGGAGTTCTGTTTGCTGTGACATCATCCAGGGGAGGCAGATCACCTGCCATTCCCATATAACATCGAAAGGATTCCTGGATCAATGAGTGGTTCTGTGCTTTTCTGTGTCTCTGCTCTGTCTTCTCTAACCTCCAGTTAGTCGAGGCAGATGACCGTTCACACTGAGCCTGGTTCGGCTGGTGCTTTCTTTGTGTTAAAGGGGAGTTTTCCTCTCCCCTGTGTCTTCATGCATGCTCAGTATGAGGGATTGCTGCAAAGCCTTCAACAATGCAGACGACTGTCCACTGTGGCTCTAGGCTCTTTCGGGAGTGAATGCTGCTTGTCAAGATTTGATGCAATCTGCTGAGTTTCCTTAGAGAGGAAACTTTTTGACCAATCTGTCTGGATGATTTGATTGAATTTGACTTTGTAAAGTGCCTTGAGATGATACGTGTTGTGAACTGGCGCTACATAAATAAAATTTTATTGAATAGTAGTGTGACAAAATGTAAAGAGGTGTATGAAAACATTTGCACTGTGCAATTTCTGTATTTACCTTGGAAATAATAACCTATCATCTGAGTAGGTGTGGAGATAAAAAGCTTGGGGCAACAGTCTGTCTGAACAGTGTCAGCATGAAACTCCTGGAGTGACCCACAGTGTCTGAAAAGTCATTCCTTCAGTTGATCAGTAGAAGGTGCTGCAGCCTCATGAAGACAAGGTAAATAATGCAACTACAATACATCAAGGAGTAAAACGTTCTCAGATTCTGACTTTCAGTGAAATTAAACCATAACTTTTTATATTTGGTAAATATTTTTATTAATAGTACGTTGTAGCACTTTCTGCCTATGGGTCCCGTTTAGTCACCTTGTGTTGAAAGTATACAATCATAAGCTCTTAAGGAGGAAACCCGTCCAATACATATTAGTATTTGTATTTGACGATTGTCTGTCTTAAGAAAATAAAATGCAAAAAACGACCTAATGAGGAGGAAAAGGGGGTTCCGCCTCTTTAAATATGCAAATTAGGATTGTTTTATTCGGGATTTGGACTGACGTCACTTCCTGTGGAGGGCTCGACTCCTACTTTTTTGTTGGGACTGTGAGGAAAATTATACTGTGGAGGACGGACGGCGGTTTTTGGGACGAAAAAGCCGATAAACTGAGTTACTAGAGCCAAGTTACAGAGCATGGAGCTACATGAACGCTCGGTTTAGCGGAGTAAAATGCAGGCGGACGTGCTTTCCCCGTGATTTCCCCACAGGAGGCTTTTTCTTTGTAAGTATGCGAGTGAGTCGGCGAGCTCCCCTCCGAGCTAACGGTGGTGTTTGTTTTGTCGCAGCGGGGCACGTTCGGCGTCTCGTCTGCGCGGTGGGTTCTATGCGCAGCGGCCAGCCCGTGTGATAAAACGAGCGCACACCTGTTGCTTCTGTTCAGGTACTTCAGGCCCTGACCGTTACAGGTGTCGCTGGGGATTTAACGGTCGGTCGTGTCGTCGCGGAGCAGAGAATGTTCCAGAAGTCGGTTACTAAGGGGGGGAAAAAAGGCGACGTACCGTTAAGGAAAATGCGAAGTTAAAGTGGACAACACGCTATTAAATCCGCACATATTTGGTTAGATGTAACCTGAAGCAGAAAAAACGATAAATTCATGAAATAAATTCAGCTTTAAATTATTGAAATAATAATAATAAAAACGGTGGATTTAAAAACAAATCTAGTTTGGTTTGTCTTTTTTTGTCGCTGAAATTATATCATCTGAATTCACAAATCTGCTCTTTCGCACTAGAAAAAAGGGGCCATTCAACAGTTTTTAAGGAATCAGGACTACTTCATCTGAAGGGCCCCAGATCTAATTAAAAAATACTTAGACTTTAAACCGTGGACTGAGTTGGTTTAGAGCAGGGGTGTCAAACTAATTTCTATATGGGGCCACTTTGGCATCATGAAGTCATTAAAAGGGCCGCCTGCATGTGTAGAGACGATACTTTTCATTTCATAATTTCATTCCAGTTCACACAGTAGTATAAAAAATGCACAGTAACATAAAAGTAGCACCTTTAGGCCCAGTTTATACAGTTTATCTGCAAAAAAAAGTTGATATTGGGGTGAGTTACACTTACAGGAGGCACAGATTTAGCCACTTTATTCACTTTAAAAGGAAATATGGCTTTTTTTTTGGGCTCTCGAGGGCCGGATAATTTACCGTGAAGGGCCAGATTTGGCCCGCGGGCCTTGAGTTTGACACCTGTGGTTTAGAGTAATTGCAGTGTTTAAAAATAAGATCTGTAGACATACATTTCTCAGTCTGTCTAGTAGTAGAAGTTGGAAAGGGTGAACAATTAACCTAAATGTAACTCTTCTTTAGGAGTATGAATTCAAATTGACAGAAAAGAGAGCAATTTGGGATTTTTATGCCCAAATTTTTAAGCTCTGAGTAGAAATGTGTCAGTTATGCTTTCTAAGTTTTATTTAGCAGTCAAACAAAGCAGAACTCCCCTATGACTCCAAAATTCACATGTTAGGAGTCATAATGTTCTGGCTGCTTGGTATACTATAAATGCCGTTGCATAAGTTTAGCACATTGTTATACACATGCATAGTGGTGCAAAAGTCATTTTCCTTTCGTTATGTTTTGCACACAGTGCTATTCCAGTTGCCACCACAGGCCCCCCGGGCCGCACTTTGGACATCCCTGCTCTTTAGAATGGAGATTAAAGAAAAACCTCCAGCAGATGAATTTGATCTAACATGTCATCAAGAAATAAAATATTCTGCAAAGATCTGACTCAAGACCTGACAGTTTGATCCAAGTTTCAAGCTCGACCTTATCTAAGATGATTTGACTTCCAAAAAAAAAAAATGTAATTGTTTTATTTTTGTGTGTTTTCACAAGCAGACTGGTTTGAAAATTAGTTTATTTTTTTAGTTTAGAGAAATGCTGTACATATATAATCTAAACCTAAACTTCTAAATGCAAAAAAACTACCAATTTCTTTTTTTAAAATCCACCTTTTTATGTTCACATTTCACAAATGGAGTAAGGTTTTTGCAAACAACAAAAAATGTGAAATGTTTGTAGCCATTTTAAAACCTGTCCAGGTTGGTACTTTTGATTTTCAGTTCAGTTTATAACATTTGATCAATTTGCAACAAATGCCATCTTGAGGCTCTTTGCATACAGTAAGTAGTCAATTTTATCCAATCATAAAGACGGGAAAAGAAAAGCCGGAATCCAAGCCAGTTACCAAACAGTTATCAAACAATGCAGTCAAGTTTGTCAATTCATTTAAAAATATGCAGCCAATCAAAGGCCTCTAGATTCCCCTAAAAGCAGTGAAGCCTTCCTTACAGTACGTTCACACCGAACATGAACAATGCAAAGTTTTCACGTTGATCGTCTGCCGTTGGCCGCTTGACATTTCGCCTCTCTCCTTTAAACGATTCGTTCAGACAAGGCGGTGACATTTAGCCCAACTCACCTCATCATGAAATAGGAGGAATGTCTATCCACTTGCCAGCTCTTCTGGTCTGTTTTAGCTCACCATGGCAGACATGCGTTCAATTAGGGCTGGACGATGTAGAAAAAAAGCATATCGATAAAATAGAAATCATATTGATTAATAGCAATAATGATCAAGAAATTAAAATTATATATTTTAAATGCAGTCCTGGCCACTTTACGCTGGTGCTTTAAAAAAAAAAAAGAAACATTCTCTCTAAACTCTTTGAAGGGGGCGGAGCTTGGTGATGCCTTCCTAGACCTGCGTTTGTGATTGGCTGGGAGGATGCAATGACTGTAATATTAACCTACATGGCTAGAATGGAAAAGGAAGGAAAACTGTTATTCTATTGAACTTTTTATTTACCCTTTTTTCTATTATCGATATATGCCTATCGATCGATATATATTGTTATTGAATAATCGTACAGCCCTAGGTTCAATCCAAACACCCCTATAGAGCAATGACCCTTTAGCCAAAGTGGAAGTGCGTGAAAAGTGCGGCCAGTAAGGAAGGAGGTAGGAGAATTAGCCTGAATGCTACGTCTTGTGGCTAGCTTTTGCCTAGGAACCCCACGATGTCCCTCACCGGCGGCAAGAAGCCTTAAGGTATCCCACAATCCTTTGCGTGACATGACGTATCAGCACAGCCCCCTCATGGAGATCAACCAAAATGTCCAGAGAGAGGAGATCACAAGGCCTGAGGCTCCTTTCCTCCCCAGGTAGAGACTGTTGACCCCATTGAAGGTCCTGGAGCAGGAGCTAGGAGCTATTAAGGGAGTTCGGATGGAGCCATGGATTTTACCGACCGGGTCACTGTGCAGCATGTAACGTGGGAAGCCGAACAACGGCGTCAGAGCCGGCGTCCCTGGGTCCACCAGATCCTCCATAGCTGCGTCTGGAAGACATTTGCGTCCAGTTGTCCTCCCGTCTGTCCAGGACTCAGTATGAGGACCTGATGTCTCGCATGGGGGGACAGATCAGCCTCCAGGACACCACCTACATGCGCTCTATCCCCGCTGCAGTGCACCTCTCCATCTGTCCTCAGTCAGTAAATCAATCATTGCTCAAAAGAAAGAGAGCCTGATTTTTAATGTCTAAATATAATATATGAAACACGTTTTCACACTTAAATAAATGGACGAGGAGGACCCTTAACTCGACAATTCATCTAATGTTCGGGATGTTGAACTTGAATGAAACTTCCCGTTGTGCTATTGCTGCATCTTCTGCACCTTTTTTTTTTTTCTGCTGGAGTTTTTATTTCCACTGTCACTTCATGCTTGCTCAGTATGAGGGATTGCTGCAAAACCATCAGCAATGCAGACGACTGTCCACTGTGGCTCTACGCTCTTTCAGGAGGAGTGAATGCTGCTTGGAGAGACTTGATGCAACCTGCTGGGTTTCCTTTGGAAACTTTTTGACTAATCTGTATAATCTGATTGAAATTGACTTTGGAAAGTGCCTTGAGATGACATGTATGATGAATTGGCGCTACATAAATAAAATTTAATAGAATTGAACCGCGCCTTTACATGTAAACCATTCGCTACATTCACCATGTTTGCATTCAGCGTGAACGCACCCTTGGTAAAGTGGAAGCTGCGACTCGGATAGTTGCTTCCACTTTGTTGGGCGTCCTTTAATAGATTCTTCACTTCTACATGAATCCTCCCAAACTTCAGCTTGAAAACAGATTTTTTTATAACAGTTTACTTTAAAAATTATGGAACGTGCAGATAATTAAGGCCGACCGGTATTTCTGGAGCCTGAAATGTGTGGATGGTTTCAAACCAATAAGCAATCGACGTTCTTTGCAAACTGCAAGGATCACACCCTGACAAGCATCTATTCTTTAAACAGGGTGCTTGCGCAAGTCTTGAAAGTCTTAATAAGTATGGAATTTTGAAACACTGTTTTCCAGACCTTGAAAAGTCTTGAATTTTGTGTGAAAGTCTTAATAAAGTATGGGAAAAAAAATGTATGGTAGAATTTTACAGTATGCTCAAAGACATTGTGAAATGAGAAATAGGAAGGTAGGCTATAAAACTATAATTTTACTAACTGGTCACGTGCTGTATTAGCCTAATGGAATCAAACACTTGTTTGATGTGAGATTCATGTACTTGTGATTTTCGTGTTTTGAAACGTTTTCATCAGTAAAAGCATAATTTACTGTGAATAATGCATTTGTTCATTGAATACTAGCCTATAAAAAATTAACATTTCTAATAAACAGTTTGTACAATCTCAACCAATGAAGTAGGCAGTAGGCACACAAGTATACAAGTACATAAAGTTAAGGTCTTGGGGGAAAAAAAACATCAGTTTTAAAAAAAGTCTGGAATTTTAATTTGGAAAAAGAGCAAGCACCCTGTTTAAAGAAAAGCTGATTGATTTCTTTTTTTTCTTTTTTTTTTTTTTTTGGTCAAATATGATGTTAATCCAGTAAATCTCCTATCTTAACTGGTCTCTACTCCCTGGATTTCATTGGGGAGTTTCCTTCGTCGACGCGGCCTAATAATGGGTTGACCGTTAGCACAGTCTCTAGCTAACGTCTCTCTCCGTTAACAGGTGTGGTACTGTTGCTGTCCCCCGTCATGCTGAGCTTTCTGCGCAGGACTTTGGGTCGGCGGTCCATCCGCAAACACGCAGAGAAGGCCCGTTTACGAGAAGCACAGCGGGCCGTAACGCACATCCCTGCGGCCGGCGACGCCACGTCGATCATCACCTGCCGCGTCTCCCTACTGGACGGGACGGACGTCAGCGTCGACCTGCCGGTAAGCAGCGTGGCTCCAGGCGTTGCCCGGACAACGGGACGTACATGTGCGCGATGCAGATAAATACGAAGGGACATTCTGGAACTAAAGGCATTATGTAGAGCAGGGGTGTCAAACATACGGCCCGCCGAACAATTTAGTCCGGCCCTGTGGCTAAATGCATTATCATTATAAATAAAAAAAAAAAAAAACGTTTTTTTTTTTTTGTTTTTTTTTAACAGCGTCCTGTCTGGCAATGTGGCAATAAGAATTGTTGTCTTAATGCCAAAAAAAAGCTCATCAGATTTGACTTTCACAAGTAGAGCAGTACTACTTTTGCCATAGTGCTCCACTTGATTTATGAATGTGAATAGTTTTATTATGATTCATGCGGGGAATATCTCAAATCATATGGACACTACAATGGGACAGTAGGAGAGGAAAGTAAGAACAAGAAGAAGAAAAAAGAAAAGATGAAAGAAAGAGGAGATAAAAGGAAGAGAATGATAAAACAATTATTGAAAAAAAACATGTACTTCGTTTAATTGAAAATATGCAGTTCCTATATTGTCCACGAGTGTTTTAAGACAGTGTTTGAATTAGCAGATTAAGCTTCAGGTGTGGAAAAATTTTAATCATTTCTTAATTTTTATCTGTTTGATGGGATGATTTTGTCATGTAGGACAGTGTTTTTAAGTTCCAAAAAATGTGAAAAAAATGTTTTTCAACATTGTATAATCACTGTGATCATTTCTTATGCATAATGCACAAGTAAATGTTTACCTGAGTAAAAGTATTGTTGTAATTACACATACTTTTCTTAAAAACGCTGAGGTTATTCATAATATATTGTGTAAAAGTGAAATTAATTTAATATGAAAAACCAACAACAAGTCCACATTTATTAGTTCTATTTAATCTTGCAATGAGTTTACTCGTGTGGCCCTCTTGAGATCAGATTAAGCTTTATGCGGCCCCTAAACCAAAATGAGTTTGACACCCCTGATGTAGAGGGTTAGGTTCTGTCTTCTCCCGTCGGTTTCTCTGCTGCTTATTCCTCTTCAGAGTTAGCAAATGTTGAGTGATGGAGTCAAACTCTGTGAAGGCTTGATCTGTTGTTGGTTGGAGACACGATGATGTGAAAAATGACGGCGGCGTTCTGGTGACCGCTGTGTTCCCGTGTCAGTAGAGCGGTCCGGCTAAGCCTCTCAAGTGTGTCTTGGAGCGGAGGTGATCGGCTGTAAGTCCATGATCCTCTCCCCAGAGCACATGACGGCATCACAGGACACGCTGGACTCTTCATCCATGCGGCCACCTCTCCCTGCTCCTCCTCGCTCCTCCTCCTCCTCACTTCCATCTCACGCCTTCTCAGTTTCTCCTTCCTTCCGTCTGTGCTGAAGCAGAGCATTGTTCAGATGTTTGGAGTCTCCTCTAAGGCTGCTGTGTTTTGCTTTGAAGCTGCCGAACTTTATTTTAAAGATTTATTTAGAAATACTTGTCAAATTTTTGCATTTTTTTTTTAATGCTGGTTTTGGTTCTCAGCTAATAGTTTAGCACAATCCAGACCGTCTTATGGACAGGAACATGGTGTGCAGAGAAAGAAGGTCAGAAAAACCTTCAGCTGATAAACGGAGGAGGAAAAATTAACTGATTGGTCTTCTCCAGCTGATTATCTGCTGTACACCACAGTTTCCGCTTGTGTCACTTATGGCATACACACACTGTATGATATTTTCAATCGTTGTACTCATGTACAGCTCAAACTGTATGACGAAACCGTAGGGTTTAAACGTTCACAGCTCACCATGTCTGTTCTTACACTGTGCGGCCCGACACTCTGATATGACCTGGCTGCTCACACTGTGCGTTCAAAATCCACAGCAAGGAGCGGCGGAGGACACGGTCCCAAAACGGGGTTTTACTAGTTCACCAGCCTGACAGAAATAAACCAGTGATTTGTAAAACTGGCAAGGAACCGGTAAAAACAGAGTCTGGTAACGCAACCAACCATCACTCTGCACACCGCTGCTGCGCGAGCTGTGTCAGCCCCGTGCGACACTGCGGACATGCTGCTGTTGTCTGCAGTTAAAAAACCTGGCTTCAAACAATTACTCGCCACTCCGCGAGGTATAAAGTCCGATATAAAGTTCCGGGACGCAAGTTTTTCTCTAACAGCGCTCCCTAAATTGTGCAACGAGTGCCGGGAATCAGCGCAAACTGAGCTGCAGTCTGCATCCTTACACGTCACAACCTTGGACCTGCGTCAGCCTCTCAATTATGAAACCTGAGAGTAACTAGTGTACTATTCCCACCTAAATAGGCTATTTTATTTATTTGGTATATTTATTTTGGTCTTTATTTAATAATAAAGTCTTATTTAATAATATAACTCAGGTCTCAAGTTATTTTTCTTTAAAAAAAATTCTGTTATGGTTAAAAAAGTTGGTTAAATAAAGATTTAATTGGAATTCTGTGTTTGTGTTCTTTATTAAAATTAAATCATTTAGCAATATCATAGAATGTCCAGGCAGAGCTGCACATAAAATATGGTTTTAAATATTTTCAATAATTATCGATATCGATCAATATGCATTTTTTTTTTTTATCGATAAGCTTTTGTTCTATATCATCCAGCCCTACGTAGGACTCAGCACCGTAGAGAGATGGCGCTACTCGGACTTTACTACCTGGAAGCCAAATGTCAACAGTAGAAGAAGAAAAGGGCGGAAGTGTCAATGCTCACTGTTAAATATGAGGCTCACTAGACGAAACGCGCTGCCTTGGCAATTCTACAAGTTGCTCCTCCGTATTTTGACTCCATGTCACACGTACCGCCGCCATACTTCTCTCCACTCCTGTGTTTTTGTTTGAGAAGAAGAAGAAGAATGTAGTTGTTTGCACAGGCGCAGTGCGCAAGGTCAGGGGAAATCGGCTCGTAGACGCTCGTAACTCCGCTTCAACAGCAGGAGGAGCTCACGATTACTCATGAGGGCCGACTGAATTTCAAACATGTTTGATTTTACAGGAGGTGGTCATGAGCGGCTAATCGCCCCTCGTTACCCCGGTATATGACACGACACAGGACCACGATCAAGCTGAAACTCCAAAAAATTCTCGTACGACTGAAGAATCAGCCAAAAAAGGCAAAAACCCGTACAGTGTATGCCCGGCTTTAGTGACATGTTTTTATTTAGTTACATCGGCTGGTAGTTTAAGGAAACAATACGGTGAAGGTAGATTTAACTTCTAAATCTAACTTCACCGTATTGTCTTAAAAAATTTCCCAAAGTCTTAAATGTAACTCAGAGTTGCAGAAGCCCTGCAAACTACCTGTATTCACACTCTGAACCATGGAGACACATGGACGAGTCAAAGATTTGATCTTTTAAAACCTCTCTGTTAAGATTGTTGATCTGTCCAAATGAATTAGGGGAGCTCTAGTGTTCATCCCTGAGGACCAACTGTGAATACACGAAGGACGCCAGACTACAGGGTGTTCACTTCAACAAGGATTCACCTAGTTAAAGCATCCCCTCTGTTAACTTTAGCACTAATAGAAGAATATACAGTAATGGCAAACAATGCTTTGTGCTGAGTTGTCTCACAGTTAACTTCATGAGTCTTTTTAAGCTGCACTGATTCACAGGTCAGAAGTGACCTTATAAAGAAAGGAGTCTGATACAAATAGATACTCGACTAAAATTGTGTGAAGCTTTGTAAGACCTTCAGAAATCTTAAAGAAATATTGATGGACCCCATTTTAAGAGGGGACAGGTCATGCCTTTCAGTTCTTCTTGGTCAGTTGTGGTCTATATAAAGTTGAAGTTCAATGCTTTGGCCTGAATTCCCTGTTAATTCCCCCCCACGTTTCCCCTCTTTACCCCTGTTCTGACGTCCGGCTGAGAGCAACTCCTTTGGTGCGCACCGTCTCTTTAAATCTAAAGATTTAACTCTTTGAAGGGGGCGGAGCTTGGTTCCTGGGCCTGTGTTGTGATTGGGAGGATGTTATGACTGTAGTATTAACCTACACTCCTCCCTGTTCGGCCATTTTTGTAGTTTGCTGGGGGACGGCGTTATAACTGAATATTTTTTAATTGTCCAGTTGTAACTGTTGAACCTCGGACCACAGAATCGCTCAGAGAAATAAACATGGCAGGTTTGCAAAATTGGTCAGCTTGAAGTCCATGACCTTGTTTAGCCGCTCTGCTTCAGATACTGACGTAATTGTTCTAAAAAGGTACTAGAGAACAGAGAAAACTGAACAGCTTGAAAGAACATGACCTAAAAAAAATCTAAAGATATCTATGCAGCAGCTGGTCAGAATAAATTAAGATTTTCTGCACTCCTGTAGACTCCAAGTACACAACAAAATGCATTTAAGGGTTAAAAAAATTAGATTTTGCACGATATGTTCCCTCTATAAAATTAGCAAAAAGTCTGGCTCCTTGGAAGAAAAGCCTAAGGAATCTGGGGAGCAGCTCTAGACTTTTGCACAATACTGTTATTGTCATGTTTTTGAGAAAACATGCATTTCTTTTCCTGGCCAATCGATCTAAATGTTTTGTTTCTACTGGAGTTGTTGGTGCAGATCTGCAGCCGAGTCGATGACAGTCATCTCTTACAGCTTCGGTGTCTTGCATACTGAATATTTCAGGAACAAATGTGTGGATTTGTCTTTGATACTAAAGAATTCCTGCGCAGCGTAAAACCTGCTTTTTACTACCTATGCGTCACAAGTGGTGTCAAGTGTGAGGCTGGCCGAATTCTTGTGCTATCAGCTCATTGTAGTTTGCACAGAGAGGTTGTATTGTGCTCTCACTGAGGTGGTTTTCTGGGGAATGTTATCAGCTTGGACTCGTTCTCTCTGTTCTCTTGCTTTCTTGTTCAACGTGGATTACTGCCGGACTCTTTAAAAGGCTTTTCATCAGTTCTGCCTTTTTTACTCGTTTTATTCTGACTTTTGCGCTGGATGAAATAAAAGAGTACTTTAAGGGCCAGTCCACATGTAGCTGGGTTTAAAAAAAAACCGTAACATTTAAAAAAAAAAACAATACCAATAGAGACAGGAGTTTATTTTATTTATTTATTTTTTTTTTTTAAAAGTTTTCATCCACACCAACCCGCAGAAATACACTACGGAGCATTTAAAAAAAAAATAAAAAAAAAAAAACAGATCCATAGGGTACAGTGTACCGCAAAACTAAAACTTTTTTTTCCTCTTTTTTTCCTTTTTTCTTCTTCTTTTTTTCTTCCTTTTTTTCTCTTTTCTTTTTTTCTTCTTCTCTTTTTTTTCCTATTCCTTTTTTTTCCCTTTTTTTCTCTTTTTTTCCCCTTTTCCTTTTTTTTTCTTTTTCTTTCTTTTTTTCTTCTTTTTTTTCCTCGAAAAAAGAGAAGGGGAAAAAAAGAGAAAAAAAAAACTAAACAAAAATAAAAAAAATAAAACTTATGTCAGCCAATTAGGATCCTTCAAAACAACCATGACTTCCTGCTAGGAATGAATCACGGCCCCGGGAGTTTTGAGCTTGTGGATAGATAAAGAAGTTGAGCTTCGTTTAAACTCCGTGTTAGAATATAAAGTTATTAAAACTCAAGATAAGGTCGATTTTAACTCCACCGTATGCCAAAGTGTATAAACAATGGTCGCACAGGTGTGACGCAGTGCAGCAATATATATGGCATCCACCCATTTCACTGCAGGTAAAAGTATTTTTTATTAACATGTTCTCCTCACCCCCGCCATTACAGGATGGGTTTCCAGGGACTGGAGTCCTCAGATTTTACCATGCTGGGCTTTTTTTCCTTGGGTTTCATATTTACATTGTCATAAACCTAACATGTCAGAAAATAGCATCTGTAAATTTTTTTTAAATTTAAGTGCATGTACACTTGGGCTGTGCATAGAAATCGATACAAAGATTAATATTGATGTTTTTAAAAACGATTTAATATTAATATTCTGGCTTTCAATAGTGATATACCTCCCAACCCCTAGGGGGCGGTATCACAGCGCGCCGTTACTGTTCACAATGAAGAAGTGAAAGTGAGACGAGTTTGCGGAACGGCCGACAGGATTATAAAAGTCCCTAAAATCAGACGTTTGAGCACATTTTTGGTTTCTGTGATGCGTTAAATGCATTGAACCAAATGCACTTTATTTTCCTGTTACTATATCAGTGTTTATTAAATTTAACATAAATACAATATTTGGCTGGTTTTGTTGATTGAATGACTTTGATCATTAATTTGAAAGTAATAAATATCGTATTGTATCGGCTGATCCTAGTTGATACCCAGCACTAATGTACACAGGAAGTAAAGAGCTAATTTAAATACTTTGCAGGATTTTTTGTGGTTGCCATGTCTGTTGTTTAGAGGCTTGTCCAGTTTCTGCACACCAATATGATTTAATTTCATTCTTTTAAATGTGTAGACTTTTTATTTGCACTCCCTCTGAGCTCTTCCACGCAGAGCTTACCGCCCCTCTTACCCTTTCACCCCCACTTTACTTCTTTTGCTCTCGTGATTTGTAGCACAGGAGAAAAGTTAATCTCACGAACGCTGATAAATGACTCAAGAGTAGAGCTGTGGTGTGACTCTGCCACGTGAAGAGGTACGTTCTCGCGTCTGACAACGAGCCGTTGGTGCTGCCTGCAGATGAATGCGTTGCTGCGCCAGGAGGACCCCTGGACCTGTGATTTACGGCCGTTTAGCTCAAAGTAAACAACACCAGAGAGAGTGTCCAAGAGAGAAAGTTGTCCTCAGAGGCAGGAAGAAACGGTGGAAAAACGTAGACAGCAGTGCAAGCACTCTAACAAGACCTTGGGTGCAGTGCACACACACAATAAGCCCTTTGTACTGTCTCTCCATGGGTACTGTAGGGGTGCGGTATGCCCTGTTAACTATGCCGGCTAGCATGGGGCCAGCCCCCCTCAGCTGGACACAAAGTCTCTGGGATGAAACTACAACCTATTTCACTCATTTCATAAGCTTTTCCTGCTTTTGCCTCTTAGGCTATTCTTTTATTTTCCTTCCCTTCTTTGAAAATGGTCAAATAATTCCTGTCAGACCAGATAGCTATCTGTGAACATCAGTGCTGTCAGATTCTGAGTGGGTTTCAGGTTTAGGCTTTAAGCCACTCTAACTCATCAAAGCCATTTCCATCTCAGCTATTGCTGCATGTTTAGGGTTGGCTCCACCCGTCTTCCCATCAGCCCCCTGTCCCCTGCGGAAGGAAAGCCTCCCCACAGCATGATGCTGCCACCACCATGTTTTACGCTCACTGTGGCCCTAAAGTTACATGTTGATCTCATCTCTGTGCTCTAACCACTCGGCCACCAAGGGGAGTGGTGGCCTAGTGGTTAGAGCACAGAGCTTCAGTCCCAGAGGTTCTGAGTTTAACTCCCACAAGCTGCCATTCTGGGTCCCTGAGCAAGACTCTTAACCCCCAATTGCTCCCCAGGCGCCGCAAAGTGGCAGCCCACTGCTCCCCAAGGGCATGGGTTAAGATGCAGAAGTGAATTTCTCCATTGTGAGATCAATAAAGTTCTATTATTATTATTATTATTATTATTATTATTATTATTATTATTATTATTATTATTATTATCTCATCGTCCATGTGTTTGGTTGGTCTACTTTGGGCAGGACGATATAGGAAAATCGATAAAATAGAAAACATATCCATCGATCATTTATCAACAAATTCAAAACATATTTCAAGTGCAGCCCCGGCCATTTTATGCTGTTGCTTATTTTAACCCATTTTAAAATAAAGAACACACAAACACTGAATTCAAAACCATTTGTTCAACCAACTTTTTACCAAAACTGCAAGTTTTTAACAAAGAAAAAAGAACTGGCACTCTCTGAACTCTCTTAAGGGGGCGGAGCTTGGTTCCTGGGTCTGCGTTTGTGATTGGTTAGGAGGATGTAATGACTGTAATATTAACCTACATGGCTAGAATGCAAAAGGAAGGAAAATTGTTACTGTTTGGAAGTTCTTATTTACCTTTTTTTTTTCTAGCATCGATATACGTCTATCGGTCAATATCTATATCGTTACTGATTTGTCGTCCAGCCCTAGGTCCACTTCTTAATTGGATGAATAACGGCAAACAGGACGTTTGGTACAGTTTTTCACCGTGGCTTTCTTCCTGACTGTCAGTTCACCAACCTACTCTCTCCGAGGCCTTTACAGAGCAGCTGGATTTATGCTGGGTTTAAATTACACACAGGTGGACTCTGTTAACTCATCGGCTGATCTCTGAAGATAGATGGACGTTATTTTATTTGCAGGTTTCTGAGTAAAGGGAGCTGAATATAAATCTTTTGCTGCATTTTGTCAGTCTGTTGATGAGGTTATGTTCGTTTTGTCGTCTCTGCAGAAAGAATGCAGCCATTCACCATTTAATTCACCGCGTCATTACTAGATGCTTGTAATTGAGTTTTATTTTAACATTTCCTTATAGGAAAGAGTAAAACAAAGTTAGGTAATCTCAAAAGTATTAAATCTGATCATTTCAAGTGGTTTTATTAGTAAAAAATTAGCGTTTTTTCATGCTTCTCTGGCAACCCTTGAGTTAAAAACCTGCTAACGCTGGGATCGTTGAAAAGAAACTATAGATGCTGATATAATGAAAGGTAGAGGAGAAGCTTGTATCCTCGGCGAGGAGTTCAGCAGTGGTCTGAGTCTGTGCGTGTGACTGAGAGCGTTTTTTAAAAACAGATTTCCCAGTTTCCAGCCCAACGCAGGCTGTAACTGGTACGGGCCGATCGGACGGGCCAACACCTGATTCTGAGAAAGATTTGTAGACCTCTACCCAGGAAAACCTCCACACAGACGGCAAAAACGTATCTATGTAAAAACAATGTACTTATAAAAGTGTACTAAATGTGACAAGGACGTTTTTTTTTGTTTTTTTGTCTCCTGCACTTTGGAGCGTTTTCAATATTTTAAAGATCCCTCTCCCTGACACAGAGGCGCTAAAATATTCAGTGTTTTGTGCTTTTTCTTTATTTGTCCCGCCAGAAAAAAGCCAAAGGCGAAGAGCTGTTTGAGCAGATCATGTACCATTTGGACATCGTGGAGAAAGACTACTTTGGACTGCGCTTCATGGACTCGGCACAGGTCCCGGTAAGAACCGCGTTGCATCGAGGAGAACAGACGCGGCTTTAAATTAGTTTTTGGGGAGGAAAAAGTCAACTCGATGAAAAATGTGATGACATGTTAACATAAATAAATTGTTGTCCCTGACACAAGTCGCTGAAGCATTCCCTGGTCAGACGTCTGATTTCCTTCCAAATCATTCGCTCATCTGTACAAAAAGCTTAATCCTCTTCCCTTTCAGCGAACGGGTTAAAGGGATTGGTTAAGGGAGATTTGTCAGCGCTGGCCGTTCCGCTGTCCTGTTACACAAACCGCTTTAAGTCAGTGACCCGGTTCCTTTCACAGAAAACCCTGTCCAGCCACTGAAGTAGCGGGAGGTGCCGGAGGGAGAGACGAGCGCAGGGGAAGGGTGGAGAGCATGTTTAAGTTGGGCGAGGGAGGGGATGTGATGAGGAATGTGGGGGAGAGGAAACTAGAAAGTGCTGCGAGTTCCTCTGTTATCAGCCTGTCTCCACTTACACATGGCTACACATCGACCATGACTCCATCTCCTTCTGAGCTGCCTCTGTAAAGCCTGGAAGAAACAGAAAAAAATCAGGCCACTGATTAATTAGCTGCTGGCCTTTATTCACTCAGCTGCGCATTTGTATTAGAAATAAGCACGTTTTTTATTCCAGGAGCGAATAAGTGAAAGGCTCATCTGCTATTTAAAAGGTTTGTCCGTGACAAAGATGTTCTGTTTTTCTAATGTTTCATAAAAAGTTTGCACAGCGAATATTTCCTGACGCCTCCTATAGAACCAGCTTTGCTGTTTGGCATCAAAATAGAAGGCATTTATGTTTTAATGTTGCCTTTTGCAGCACACAGTCACTGGTTACTGGGGCTGTGCATAAAAATTGATACAAAGATTGATATTGATGTTTTTAAAAACGATTTAATATCGATATTCTGGCTTTTAATGCCTCCCAACCCCTAGGGGGCGTTAGTACAGCGCGCCATTACTGTACACAGCAAGGAAGGGAAAGTGAGACGAATTTGCGGAACGGCCGACAGGATTATAGAACCACCTTCGTCGTTAAAATCAGACGTTTGGACACATTTTTGGTTTCTGTGATGCGTTAAATGCATTGAACCAAATGCACTTTATTTTCCTGTTAATATATCAGTGTACAATAAATTGAACATAAATATATTTGGCTGGTTTTGTTGAATAAATGACTGAGCATTAATCTGAAAGTAATAAATATCGATATTGGAATCAAATTAAATCGAGCTGAGCTATATTGATATTCGTATTGAATCGGCTCATCCTAGATAGTTCTGGGCGATATGGATTAAAAAATGAATCTCCGATTTTATCATACCAAATCCGATTAATCGATTTTTTTTTTCCCCTCCTTTTGTTTCATAAAAAGAAATTCAAGAAATTATTTTAAAACCTTGCTTTTATGTCAAGCATTTCTTCAGGGAGTTGACCTGAATTCAAAGTGCAACTAAAAACAAGCTGTGAAACATGCTTGTAAAACAAGATGGCAGCCGTGCCATTATAAACAATGAAAATATAACAAAACATTTGCTACAAGTGGTATTACACATTGAGCTAAGAACAGGCTTCACTGCACTTGTGAACTTCAAACTAAGTTAAAAAAAGTAAATAAGTAAATGAAGTACCTCGTATTATGGTAAAAAAAAGTTTCTACTTAACAATATTTTGACAATACATTTGCCTAAACATATATCCAGCATCACATGCTGTTCTCTTCATGGAAACCCAATGAGTGTATTGGCAAAATAAAATCCAGATTTTCCAAAAATGAAATCTTAAAGAATTGTAAATTCGAATTAATCGATTAAATCGATTTATCGCCCAGCCCTAATCATAGATGATACCCAGATTTACTGGTTACCAGGATTAATTCAGCTTCACCAAGTTAAAAACTTCAAATAACTGTAAAGGACTGCTTGATTGCGATGTTTTGTACCTTTTATGTCAAGCACCATGCATTTATGCAAGGTAGGTCAATGATGTATTTGACCAGTTAAGTTTCACCAATCTATATTTTAATGAATGATTTTAATATACTCTGTGATAAAGCCGCCATAGAGGTAAAGAAAGCCACTGATTTTTTTTTTATCAGTTACACAGCAGCTTTTTTTTTTTATTTGCGTCAGTTAACAAGGTTGCTTCCTGAAAAATGCTATTTTTATAGGCTTCTTCTTTTCGGTCGGCATTGTTAAACTTTGTTGGCAGTTCCCTAGAAATCCAGTTGACTTGTAGTTGCTGGGGGAGGGGTGAGAGGGGATTGGTTATGAACTATGAAAGATTCCTACCATGTGGCTTTTCATATAGCTGCTCAGATATTATGAGAAACTTCTAAACTTAAACATGCTGACTTCAACTAACTCTGACCTTATTTTTGTGGTGATGTATAAATTGACACAGATCGTTAGTTTGTATCCACGGTTGCAGGTGTGGCTCGACTGACTGGTTACCAGCTTAACGTTTTTGTCTCTGGCTCCTTGCTCCCTGACATTGTTTATTGTTGCATCACAGTCTAGGTGAATATGTGATTCTGATTGGCTGCAGGGCGTCTGTTAAAAAGTGTTACAGGACGTCTATAAAAGACTTCCGGTCAAACAGCCCGATTTCTCTAAATTATTGCGCCGGCTCAAACGTTAGCTGGTGAGGGCAGGACCGTTGATGCTGGTTAGCTTGGCAACATGTCATAACGAGAGATATTAAATGGTTCCCTCAGCCGCTTTTTGTGAAAAATTGACAATTTTAAAAGTGAAAAAAACCTTAAAGTGTTAATAATTGATGGTATAAGCGGGATAATGACCTTTTGAGCTGTCCATTATCAGAAAAGACTGGACTTAGCGGAAGCAGCGTTGGACGGTTCACGCCTCAGCGTCCTCCATTAATTTCTGATAATGAACAGGTCAATAGTCATTATCCTCTCACATTCATGTTGGCCTTTTAAATCAGTTCAGCTGTGATACCCAGACTGAATTTGTTAATCAGAAAACAAGTTTTAGAAACAAGAATTTGGTGCGGAAGTTTGAATTTGTGGATTTTCATTTATCAACACATGGATACATAAGACATAGAGGGTCAAATATTTACATACACCACACCCCAATGATATTTAAGTAAAAGTTGCAGAGAAAAGTTGACATTTTGTTGCGATACCACATAACGTTTGTTCCCATCAACACGTTTTGGACAAACTTTTGTTCTGATGCTTGCCAGTTCTTCTTGGTAGAGCTCATTTAAATTGGTTAGTTCTCTGGTACAAACCAAGCTTTTAACTTTAGTCCTTGAATTTCGCTGGGATCAGGGGCGTTATGTCAGTCTTCTTTACGGTTATGATAGGGGTTTGGGTTCCAGTATCCTGTGAAAACTACAATCGAGGAACCAGAAAAGCTCAGACTTGTCATAAACTGTCATAATACAGAAATGTCTTTAAAATATTCCTCATGCTGCGGCCGGACCTTCATAGTTGTTGGAACCTTTTGGACTTGTTTACCCTAAATATATATATGTTTTTATTTTAATTCCCATTTTAATTGCCCTCTTTTCTGTTTTAGCATTGGCTCGACGTCACAAAAAGTATCAAAAAGCAAGTCAAAAGTAAGTTTTTCAGTACCATTCTTGGTAATATAACCACTTTCCAGTCATTCCACTGTTATAAACGTATTCAGGACAGTTACGAGGCTAACAATTTGCCGTGCTTTTAATTTAGTTGGCCCACCGTACTGCCTTCACATGAGAGTCAAGTTCTACTCTTCAGAACCGAACAACCTGCATGAAGAACTCACCAGGTAAGCCAAGGGCAGCAGCTCAGAGCCTCCGTAGGTAAAGCTGTGGGACCTGGATCACAGAAAAAAAAAAATCAGTCTGTCTTGATGCAGAAAGGCAGAACTCACATTTAAACCACTTTTTCTTCATCCTTGCCCGTCACCATGATGATTAGACTTGGGAAGAAACATGCCAGATAGGTGCTAAAATGAGCGTCCTCTGTAGGTTGGTCAGATTACAGCTTTGGAGGTTAATTAAAGAGCTCTGTGACATAAATTCATCAAATAAGTATCAGCTGATGGGCTTCAGGCATGCCTCCTCAGCATGTAGGTTTGTGATGCCCATCCCACTGAGAGGAGGCGCCAGAGCAGACTCAGGGGTTACCTGCCTTCTAAGCTGCTTTAACGTCACCCAGAGTGAGCAGAGCAGTGGCGCTTAGAAGGAAGTCTGGGCTTCCCTGGAGAATCTGGAACCTGGAAGTTTATCTGGGATAAGACGAAAACGACGGAATGATGGACGACTAAGCCAACAAATACATTCCTTCAGTGATTTATACTTCTAGGGCGGTACACAACTTTGTTAGCTCTCAGGAAGGAAGAGTTATATAATAGTCAATGCTGTAGTTTCTTAGTTTGTACAGACTATGTCAGTCTAAACCCAACTTAAACTGATTTATACCTTAGAAAAATGCACAAATTGCTTGTTCTGCTGAATTTTTTTTTTTATATAATGGCAAAGGTTAAGCTAACAGAAAAATTATTTTAGTAATATATTCTTAGTTTCAAATCAATTATTTCCTCCCCACCTTTCACCATCTTGACAACCTGTCTATCAGGTCAGGTGTAAATCTTTCATATGGTCGACATGGATCAAAGGGTTTCCGTACGTTTTGTAAAATTCGGGATTTTTCAGGTCTGGGTAACTATAGAACAAAGAAAATTAGAGTGTGGAAAAAAATGTATTATGTAATATTTTCAGGCTTTAATTCTAAATTCCACTGTCTAAATGTTTGGCCATCTTTCTTTATTCCCTTATTTTTTGTGCCCTATTTTCGTTCCCACCTTTTTTATTTCCTTCTTACCCTCTGTCCTTCCATCCTACCTCCCTTATTCCTTCTGTCCTTCCACGTGTCCTTAGTTGTACCCTTTCCTTTTCCTTGTTACTTTTCCTCCTATCTCTGGAGTAAGGAATCTTGCTTTTAAATCTCACACAGAGCTGAGACACTTTGTTTTAATGATTTTAATGATATTCTTTTAACTGTAGACACCAAGAGTAGTGCCATTTTAGTCGTTTTATGGTTTATTAGCAGCCTTTGATGCCATAGATTATAACATATTATCCTGCTTGGAACAGGATGTTGACAACAAAGGTTCATGTTATACCTCACAGGCAGGAGATTATGTCAATTTTCCATGTCTGTTATATTTCCAACATAACATTATTTCATTCATTGTGTTTATTTTATCTGTCAATCCCACCAAACATAAATGTAGCATTTTATAGGGCAAAGTTGATCGATATTTTAAATATAAACAGTTCATTTACTGTCTTATTTCCTTTTGTTAGTAAATCCTTGGTTCAGAAAAAGAGGTCAACAGATCTGTCAGGGATCACAGTAACTCTTACTTGTGTCTTAGACTGATTGTACTAGAAGTTCTTTATCCGAACACAAAACATCCTTAAATTTTAAGTTTTAAATTCCCAGTTAAAGTTGTTGTTACCATAATCAGACCCGATGCCTTTGTTTAGACCATCTACCTCTGTGTCTAACCGCTCATTGTTTTCTTTCAGATACCTTTTTGTGTTGCAGCTGAAGCAAGACATCCTCAGCGGCAAGTATGTGATCTTTTTATTTTTGTATTATTCGCAATACAGCAAAGAATGAAATTAATTTAGAATGTTATATTAAAGAACATTTAGTGGTGGCTCGTGCTACTCAGTGGCTCTCATTGTTGTTCTGCACATTCATGATGAGCCTCTAACCCCAATGGTTCAGCAGACAAGAACAGATAAACAAATAAAGTAATAATTCAACTTGAATTGATCTTCTTTAAATTAGGAAACAAGACAGTAATGTCATGTTTTTTTTCAGTTTGTACATCTCAAAAATTTGAAGTTAATGAAAAAGTTCTATGCTTGCTACTCATTGCAGAAAGCGAAGCTCATATATTGATTTGTTACATATAGTAAAATATTTCAAGCTCTTATAACTTGTCCTTTTATTAATTATGGCCAGAATTCTTGCTCTCAGAAAATTGGACTATTGTAAAAAAGTGGAACGTTGTAAACTCGTGATGTCATAATGAGCTAATTGACTCAAAGGGCCTGTAAATGGTCTCAGTCTGGGTCAGTAGGCGACACAATCATGGAGAAAACTGCTGACTGGACAGATGTCCAGAAGAAAGTCACATGACTCCGTCTACAAGGAGGCTAAGCCACAGAGAGCCATGGCTAAAAACGCTCTGGGTGGTGAGAATAGGTGCAACAACACCAGAGAAAACTTCAGCCATGAAAGGATTGTTGAGTAAAACTCATTCCAAGAATTTAGGGGAACTTCACAAGGAGAGGACTGAGGCTGGAGTCAGAGCACCAAGAGGAATTATGCACAGAATAATCCTTCACACAAGGCCTACAAGCGTCTTATTTGTATTAACGCTGGGTTTTCATTATCTGTCAGCCAGAATCATCAAAACTCCAAGAAATAAAGGCATGATTTATTTCAGTCTGTAATTAAATCTATGTTGGTTTCACTTTCCGAAATGATCGACAGCTAATAAAGAACCTAAAGTCTGTCCTCGATGTGACTGTAAATGAGGAAAATACATTTGGTCTTATTGTGTCGTGAGTTCCTCGTAGTTCTGTTGTCCTTACAATAAACAGATTTGCGTATAAGTTTGCATAATTTCAGAAAGTAAAGCTGAGGAGATCTTTGTGGCTCACTGCTTTATTTTGACACGTATGGTTTGGGTGTCTCACAAATCAGCATTTTAACTTAATTAAAATATGAAATACAGGAGCTTCCCAGTAAACCCTTCCTATATTTGTGTTTTTAGGCTTGAATGTCCATTTGACACGGCGGTGGAGTTGGCTGCCTTCTCTTTACAGGGTGAGTAAAGCAAAGATTGTGCTCATTTTCAAATTTACATTTAGTTTACAGGTTATAATAAAACTTTGATTACTGTGTATGTTACTTCAATTGCAGAAGACTGCTTGAATGTAATAGTAAGGATATTATTATATTTCAAGTGTTATGCATTCATCCTGTGCATATTTATAATACATTTGGCCTTTTAAATGGATCCTGACTTTCTTTAATGCTGACGCCTGATTTCTATGTTTTGTGGCCGAGACACCAAAGCTCAGATGTTGCGATGTGCGTCAATTTTCAGCAATGGTATCACAATTAAATCATGTTTCTGTTAACGTGAAGCCTTAGTAAAACGTTAGATGCTGTAAACGATCACAAAGTTTTGTCTATGATTAAACAGAGGACAAAATGTTTAGGCTTGTCATACAGTCACTTTATTGGGAAACACATCAAATACATTCCTTTTATGTATAAATGCTCAAAGACAAACTGAGTCAGATTTTATGCCTTTAGTCTCTACACTTTTCAATCAAGGAAAATGTCTCTTATTTTTACTTTTAGCTTCTTTGCAGCAGCTTACAGCCCAACTTTAAAGGGTAACTCTCCCCCAAATCAACTTTTTTTTTTGGGCCAGTAAACTGATAACATGGTGTTCTTATAGTACTGTCTACATAACCTGGTCAGTATTTTGATAAAAATAAATAGTGCGTATTTGTTGAAATCCTACTTTTGGGTCTAAAACCGTCAGTGTGGCGCCCTCCTCGGGTTAAACGTGGTCTTGCAGTGAATTTCTAATTAACATTGTTTTCTGTTTCTGTGGCGTAATTCTGAGGCTGTGATGTCGGCAGCTCTGTCGCTGAGTGGTATAAAAGCAGGTCAGCCTTAAAAAGCAAAAACACAGCTCCCTCCATCTTGTGCCTCCGTAGCGAGCACTGTTGCCCTTTTCAAACCCTCTAGTGACTTTTTCTTCTTCTAAAAAGCGTCTTTAAACAGATCTACCATCTTTTTATGTGTTGTTGGCGAATTTACGAGAAAGCAACCAATCGTTCTGCCGTTGGTGTCTTGAGGCAGCCGGGAAGAGGCTGGTGTGAGACCGAGGTGAAGTTGGTTTTGGGCTGGACGTTTGTGATCTTCCCTCTCTAGAGCAACCCTGCTTCATGTCACATCAATCAATCATGAATAAAAGCAAGAATAAATACAATAAATATACACTGACCGATCCTGTCTGCAGCGCCTGCTTTGGGCTTCGCTTAGTCAGCGCCTTGATCCAGTGGATCAAACTGCTTGGCTCCATAGAGCCTCCCTCAACGATGGGGGGTGAAAAATCTTCCACTTCATAAGACCAAAGCGTGGTGTCACTACCAGCATAAATCTGCTCACTCCCCATGATTCAATATGGAAAATCAAGCTAGCAGCTGCTCTGCATCCTGAACACATCCCCTCCCGTTCCTGCGTATCCACGCCTGCTTTCATGGAGTTTTTCAAATGTTTCTGTTGGCGGAAACATGCTTTCACATGGGGGCAAGTTAAACTTTAAATGTTTAAATAGTTGAAATTAAGAAAAGCCATATTGATCGTAGTTTTTAATTATATTTATGGAAAAAAAATCAAAATCTGACCTTTTGTTGTTAGAATTATTAATTTGCCGAACGTGCCAGAGCCTAAAAGGTAAAAAAAAAAAAAAAGAAGCTGGATTGTCAATGTTTGGCCCTCCCAGGTGTTTAGGTCTTGGTTATTTCAGTAAAGTTTCGTTCTCATTGAGATGACACCTGACAAAAATAATATAAAAGCTATAATCTCTACACGTGACGTGAGCGTTTTCCAGTGCTTTATTTTTATGAGGTTCCTTGAACTCAGGCACCTTTTGTCAAATTCCTTCCTTAATTAAAAGCAGCCTCTACCTGTAAAAGTCATTCCAGTTATTTCAGAGGCACTTTAAGAAGGTCAGAATGGCCAGAGACATCTATGGAATGATGTTGCGTGCACAAACTCTTGGATGGACGTGCGTACACATACATAACCAGTTTTGGGTTAGGTGCCAGCTCATTAGTGTTCACTCCTCTTCAGGGGCCCCCTAATCCAACTACTTCTCTGCCCCCCCCCCCAGTCAGTCTTTTATTATTTTCTTTTCTTCTTCTGCCCTTTTTCTGTTCTTCCCCTCAGTGGACCGCCAGGGCCGCGAGTTTGAATGAGTGTTAAATTTGCCGTTTGATCAGTGTGTTTCACTTTAAAAGCACCAGTCAAGATATTAAAGTCCTTTTTACTCAGGTGCTCTTTACATTACTGAAATGGTTTCCTTCAGTCACTTTGCTTTACATTTTTAATCTGGAAACCTTTAACAGACCTGTGGAAGATGTTCTCTGGCTCCTGTAGACGCTCATGAGCCGCGTTAGGTCTGCATGGAAAGTCAGAGTTATCCATAAATAATGAATTAGAGCTCCAAGAGTCACGTCTAATGAGCCGATTTTTATGAACAAGGCAACTCAACGCAGGGTGGATGGATCTCCCTGTGCAAAGATCCCCAGAAGAGGGAGATGAACGCTTAGATGAACGTTTACACAAGACTTTTTTTGCTGAATTTGTTGAGTAGACCTTTAGAAAATGTAGTTAAACTGATAGCAGCTCTGTCGGTGGACAGAAGAGTCCAGATAGGTGTCAGGAACTAAACATCATTATCAATGCATGAGTTAAAACTCTATCGCAAATTTATATTGGACCGTATGATACTGATGAAATTTAGTCTGAATTTAGAGGGAATATTTTACAGAATGACTGGTTTGCTGGTTTATTACAAAATAATCTGCAGATAACCAAAAGGTAGGTTCATTAGTAAAATAACAATGATATAACAATTTGGTTTATTTTAATCTTGTAACTATTAATAAAGAGAATTACTTTAGACATTCTCCTTTAAGTACATTTCTGGGGGGAAAAATAAAGTCAATTGTGGAAAGAACAGAACAAATTTCCTTGTCCTGTAGCTTTCCACTGTACGTTGAAGGCTGCCATTTACGACAGGAGAGAAGGAACCTGGGGTCTGTAGATTTTACCTCAGGTATTTTGATGTTAGTTTTGGACTTTAAGTTCAGTTAATTATTTGTTTTCTTGAGTGTAATGAAGAGCAAATTATATTTTTTTTCAAGTGCAAAAATAATTAAGTTGATGAAGTTATTTTCTAATTTACATATGTAGGATAGTGACAGAAAACTGTTCAGTGTTGGAGCAACATGGGGGAAAGCCCCCCAGCAGATTAAAATGTTCTCTTGCTAACAGCATTTTAAAATTATGAGTTACTTCTTCACTAGACATGTTCCTCTGAAAGGTGATGCTGTTTTCATCCTTTACAAAAATGCGCATAGGAGGCGACGCATGAGAAAGGAAAGGAGGGCCGGGTGGCAAATATATAGCCGCGTGAGACCATCCTGATCTCGCGAGCTTTCGAGGTTTCACTCGCAGATCAGTCTGGCTACTCTCCGTTAAAGAAAATTTGGAGCTGTTCACCAAACGAACGTCCAATCAGCGTTGGCTTTGAGGCGGGTTGAGGTGTGACGCAACGGGAAGCGCGACAGTTCAGTCTAAAGAACATGGCGGTTTCAGCCGATGAAACTAGCGTTAGCGTGGCTATCGAGCAAGTTTTATCGGAATTACAGAGTATTTCTTTGCTGAGCTAACGAGCCTTTACCTGCAGCAGCAAGAGTAGCTTGGCTTGTGGTTGTGTTTTCGTCGTCGCTCGTAACAGAGCGACGACGAATCTGATTGGTTCATTTGGCCCGTCTATCACCAACATAGGCCAATCAGCTAACCAGTATTTTCACCCCTTCCCAAAATTACTTCAACGGAAGGTTTCCAGATGGATATGCGGAGCAAATCTATCTGGCGGAGTCAGGTAAGCAAATATAGTGAAGGTACAGAGAGGCGTGGCCAGTCAGACATCTTGTTTTGGTCTACAGACAGCGCTGAAGCACCACCTAGTGGTCAAATGTCTCTTATTGCTTCTTTAAGGAATGGTATAAAAGTGCTTTTTTGTGTATTTTTGAAACTGCAGCTCAACATCATAGTGAACCTCAGCCTTAAAACTGAAATAAAAATGCAGCTTCGACTTGGTGGTGAACTTGAGTTAGAAATACGTGGGGCAGTGATGACCTGGTTACTTATTGCTTTAAGTCTTTTCTTTTATAAAACTCAGTTCTGTTCATATATAATTTATTCAACTCATGTATCTTGTGTAATTGTTTAAGTTTCTGCTGATTTTATACTGAGTGCAGCAGTTAAGTTATTGAAGTTGTTTTAAATGTACTTAAAAAATAAAGTGACTTCACTAGTCAATTGTTGTTCGATAAATTTCTGCTTTATCCGTGTAAGAAGAGTTCATGGTGGTTTCCTTGGTATGATTTGTGGTAAACAGATGATAAGTATCTCATTAAAACTCACAAGTGTTTGTCTCTTTTGTTCCAGCTGAATTAGGCGACTGTGACCCACTGGAACACAATCTGGACCTGGTGTCAGAGTTTCGCTTCAGTCCAGAGCAGACGGAGGATATGGAGCTCGCTGTCTATAATGCATGGAAGGAGTGCAGGTATTACCTGACCTAGACTTTATTAGAGAAAGGCACCAGTAAACATTTCAGGGTCAAATCTTCCTCGTTCTGTGTTCCTAACGCTGTTAATTCCACAATGTTTCTTTCCTTGTTGGGTTTGGGTCATTTCTTCTGCAGCTCATCTTCTTTCATGTTTTCATTTTCAGAGGTCAGACACCAGCGCAGGCTGAGATTAACTACCTAAACAAAGCAAAGTGGTTAGAAATGTACGGGGTGGACATGCATATGGTCAAGGTAAAAAAAAAACGACGTGGCTTGTTTGATGATGAACGAGAGGAAACGTGGAGACGAACATGATAGTCAATGATCTTCTGTCTCTGCCCTGTAGGCAAGAGACGGTAACGAGTACAGTCTGGGTTTAACACCCACTGGAGTTCTGGTGTTTGAAGGCCAAACCAAGATCGGACTCTTCTTCTGGCATGTTTGACTATCATGAAAAAAGTTTTACTTTAGTTTTACTCGTTTCTTCTTCCTGCAAGTCCTAAATCTCATCTAATTAGTTTTTTTCTTCCTCGTAGGCCCAAGATAACCCGTCTGGATTTCAAGAAGAGCAAACTGACGCTCGTGGTGGTGGAGGACGACGACCAGGTGAACCAAAGCTCACATGCCAATGTTTACTAGATGACAGGATGTTAAAGGCACAACTATCCACACACCAATCATGTTTCATAGTGAAATTAATTACCAAAAATACTCTATGGTGGATATTACTGCACCGTTTGTTTTTCCAGTCACACAAGCCGTGTACGATAGGACCTGAAACGTCGTTTCCAGGACCGTTCGTTTGCTTTTTCCCCAGTGTCCACTGTGGAGTCCTAAACCGGGTTAACTGCTAACTCTTCCCACAGCAGCAATTATTTTACAGGTCGAAGCCAGTGACTGATGAGAGACACTATTAGACGATCAAAAGCCATTATTTTTAGCAATTAAAGCACAATCAATGGAAATTTGCCTCAGAAGTATACTGTGGAACATATATCTGAGTCCCTACAAACTCTGTGTAAAAGGTTAACTATAAAAACGTTTAAAGTTTTGTTTTTTTCCAATTTGAATCTGAATTGCTCACCTTTAAAACAAGAGAAGGTTGGGATTAAAATCCAGGTCTAGCCACAATCTTGTGATCAAATGGAAGTATTTACTCTCAGATTATTATCTCTTTAAAGGCAGAGAAGGTTTGTAACGCTGCCTTCTTTCTGATGGCAGAGTCTTCGCTGGTAATCTGTTTTTAACCTGGTAAATGCAATGAAAACCCAAGGTGGTCAAGACGGTCCCAGAAAAATCCCCGGTTCCTCTAGTGGAAAAGCTCATAAGCTGGGTTTGACTCCAGAAAGGGGATGATGTAGTAACATTTGTAATTTATTTAACATATTTTGTGCTCTAGACACAAAAGCCGTGCAACTGGAACAAAACTGACCTGATTTAATTTTGTGTTTTGCAATAATCTAGAAAGCATTGAGTAATTTGGGACAAATCGTAACATTTTGACCAAGCAGATTATTTCTCCCGTTTTATTTTCTGTAGATGTTGTTGAAGAGTCTTAGAAAATGTAACGCTGTGATGGCGGTACTGTAATAATACTGTAAAATGGAGACAAAGAGTCTTTTTGTGTCCGTCCAGGGGATCTTTGAGTGAGGTTAATAAAGAAACCTGCCCCCTCTGGTATCTCTGGTATGCACCCCTCCCCTCTCTGTCACACACACACACACACACACACACACACACACACACACACACACACACCGTCATACATAGACACTTCACACAGAAGCTCAATTTCATATTAAAAACCTGCTATATTTCTATTAAACTGATGAGCAAATCTCTCTAGCAGCAAATCAGTTCAATGTTCAACTGGTCAGCTCTAGATATCAAAGACGGAGTGCATGCACTAAGATTATTACGCTGACTATTACAATGCTAAAACTAAAGTAAACTGGAACATTTCTATCAAACTCTATTGCTTTCCAAGAATATTAGTCAATCCGTGTCTGCTGCTTCACAGATTCAGTTTTTATTGTGGTCAAATCTCTAAACATGACGAGTCAGCATTCCTGCTCTGAAATGCATCTTGTGATTTCTGTCCGAGTTGGTGACTGGATCCCACTTCACCCCTTTGCTGCCGTTGTTGGTCTTAACCCTTTGTTCAGCGGGTTCATACCAAAGGCACGAAATGTGGAAGTTATTTCTGCGACGTAGAGACGAGACGGCAAGAAAACGGACAAACATTTCAGAGACACAATTGGAAACAGAAGGCTACTGGCTGTACTTACAGATAAAATCACAATACGGTTGATCAGAAGAAATATTCTATATATTTAATGGGCACAAAACACTAATATTTACTTCAGAGTACTACAGTATATGGTCAGCAAACAGGCTTAAATCGGAGGCAACCAGACTTTGGTTCAGTTTTACCTGAAAGCGTTTCAACACCTTTCCAGGAGTCTTGATCTATTCTGGAGACTCGCACTGAGCAACCTGCAGCTGGAGCGCTGCTGTTTTTAAAGACATGGAGGATTCTCAGTCAGATGCAAATCACTGACCCACCCGTCACTGTCCTGGGTCGTTAGAATCTATTGCCTGGTGTGAGTGGAGTACTTGGTCACCTGAATCATGATGAGATGTTGACGTAATCTCTGTGGAACGTGTTGGAGGACCGAGCTGTAAACACTCAATCCTCCCCCTCTGTTTAGTGACGGCTTTTCTCTTTTGACCAAGATGGCTTCTTTCGCCCCTCTTCCAGTCCATCTGTTCTCCCCGTCTAAAATCTGAACATCATTGTCATGAAAACGCTGCCCTTTGTTCTTATAATTGGAATCAGGTAATTGTAAAATCAGGTATAATTGCAAAGGGCAGTTCTTTCTTTTGTAGTTAGCATTTTGAATTGAACACTATATTGCCTAAAGTATTCGCTCACCTTCCTTGACTCACAAAGGAGTTTAAATGACATCCCATTCCTAATTCATAGGGGGTCAATATGACATCGGTCCACCCCTTGCTACCAGAACAGCTTCAACTCTTCTGGGAAGGCTGTCCACAAGGTTTAGGAGTGTTTATGGGAACTTTTGACCAATCTTCCAGAAGCCCATTTATGAGGTCACACACTGATGTTGGACGATACGGTCGTGCTCTCAGTCTCCGCTCTAATTTATCCCAAAGCTGGTCTATTCATTTGAGGTCAGGACTCTGTGCAGGCCAGTCAAGTTCATCCACACCAGACTCTGCCATCCATGTCTTTATGGGCCTTGCTTTGTACTCTGAGGGACAGCCATGTTGGAAGAGGAAGGGGCCAGATCCACACTGTTCCCACAAAGTTGGAAGCATTGGACTTTGGTGATGTATGGCTTGGATGCAGCTGCTCGACCATGGAAACCCATTCCATGAAGCTCTCTGCGTTGTTCTAGAGCTAATCTGAAGGCCACGTAGTGATTGACTCGTTCCCAGTGATATCGTTCCCAAACATTTCCATTTTCTTATAATACAGCTGACAGTTCACTGCAGAAGATTTAGGAGCGAGGACATTTTACAACTGGATTTGTTGCACAGGTGGCATCCTATCACAGTTCCACACCTGATTCCAATAATGGATGGGTGAGGAAGTACGTTTGATAATATAGTGTAAAGAGAAGAGCAGGAGATGAGGTCAGTAAAAACACAGGCTTAGGCTGCTGGAAAGCAAACTGACCACTTTCTCACAGAGCTGGATCAGGATAACCTTAAACCACTCTTAACTATTAACTTTATCAAAAAGAAAAGACCAAAGTCTGGTCTTAAAAGGAGACAGGGTGTCTACCTCATGGTCTAAACCTGGGAGCTGGTTCTGAAAACTAACAGATCTGCCTCCCGTTCTACTTTTAGAGACTCTAGGAACCACCAATAAACCTGCAGTCTGTGAGCAAAGTGCTCTGTTAGGAACGTTTACTGAGAGGAGCTCCAAAGGGGGAACAACGACATCTCCTTTTAATTTTCATATGAACTTATACTGCAACATTTTGAGTCAATAAAGGCTTCTTATTGGCAACACTGTGTTTTCTAATCAAGCGAATTGAACCCCTTTCCAGGGAAAAGAGCAGGAGCACACCTTTGTCTTCAGGATGGACCACCCCAAAGCCTGTAAGCATCTGTGGAAGTGTGCAGTGGAGCACCACGCCTTCTTCAGGCTCAGAGCGCCGGTCCAGAAAAACCCGCCGCGCTCTGCCTTCATACGTATGGGCTCACGCTTCAGATACAGGTAAGAAATGCACCGGTTAAACGCAGGAATGAGCTTCAAATTTGTTTTTTCTTTTTTTTGAACAACGCCTAAAAACTGTTGGATTGCTCCAAAAAAATCAAAACGGACACAATGAAAACATTTAGTTGAACCTTTCTTTTAGCAGTGCTGGTATCTAAAGCTCTTTTACTTTGGTTGTATTTTCTCTACGGTCCATTATGTTTAGCACTGCTCAAGATCAAAACAAGAAAATGCTTTAAATAATCGTGCATAATCCTAATATTTATTACATCATTTTACCATCCATGCGTACTTAAACTGGTGCTACATGTCGACGTCCTGCAGAAGCCAGCCTGCTCCCCTCTGTGTGTTTAAACGTTATCCTGCGAGATAAGCTTCGGTGGTAGTGTTGATTTAACACAGGGGGTCGCAGGGTTTTGTTGTTAGAAAAAGGTTATCGCCTGGATGGCTGCAGAGTTCAGCGGGGGTCGTTGCTCTGATAGTCCCCTGGAGTGAAAGTGAAAATCCACCGTAGGCTCAAGTTGTTGGGAGCCGCGGAGATAAAAACTAACTTTTTGTTTTTCTGACCAGCGGGAAGACGGAGTACCAGACGACCAAGTCGAGTAAAGCCAGGCGGTCGACCTCATTTGAGAGGAGACCCAGTCGGCGTTACTCCAGAAGAACCATGCAGAACAGAGGTGATGTAAACAAAGAGAAAATCACACAGATGCCGCATGGGCAGGCATAATTATCTATGGTTGGCTAACATTACAGCTTAGTCATTTCAGAAAGTTGGAGGCTAGCTTAATCTGCTTCAATCCCTCAAAATGTTCTATTACAGGAAAAATAATTAGATTGAAGCTGTATAAACCAGTTTCCTACAGTCTTCACAATCTAAAACGTCATGCTAGCAACTAAAACTAGCCCATATTCTTTCTAAATGTCTTTTTTGTTATTCTAAAAATCACAGAAATCGTTCTTGCTGGTCCCAAATGTACAGTTTATGAACAGCTCTTCTGTTTCCCCCTCCTCAGGTTAAGTGTTTGGGTGTCGTTGGGTGCATATTTTCACCTTTACAACATAACCCCCCCTCCCCAGCCCCTTCCAACACTTCTGTCCTAGTTCACAGCCCTGTCACCTCTCGCATTGATTAATCTATCACAATGTTTCTTTCCTTGTTTGGTTAGGGTCATTTCTTCTGCAGCTCATCTTCTTTCATGTTTTCATTTTCAGAGGTCAGACGCCAGCGCAGGCCGAGATTAACTACCTAAACAAAGCAAAGTGGTTATGCAATTAAAACTAGCCCATATTCTTTCTAAATTTTTTAATTTTTTTATTCTAAAAATCATAGAAATCCTTCTTGCTTGTCCCAAATGTACAGTTTATCAACAGCTCTTCTGTTTCATAAGTGTTTGGGTGTCATCTTTGACAGCCTCTATCGTCAGTAATATCACTGTCCTGCATATTCTTCTGTCCTACTTCACAGCCCTGTCATCTCTCGCCTTGATTAATCTAACTCCAACTCTTTTGGTCTTCCTCATAAACTCTTTATAAGCTTCATATGGTTCAAAACTCAGCAGCCTGGGTTATCACCACAGCTCCTTCTTTCCACCACACCCCTCCTGTCATCCAGTAGCTGCGCTGGCTTCCGGGTAAATCAAGAGTAGATATCAAAGTTCCTTCATGGTCTGATCTCCTTCCCCCTCCCCCGTCCTGCTCTCCTTCCCTTCCAGCCGTCTCAGCGCCGCAGGGCGTAGAGCGTCCAGCCGTTCTGGTCCACACATCTGGAACTTCCTCTCCTGCCAGATATCCGTAATTGACCCTCGGGACTCAGAAGTCACTCGTTAAAGCGCTGACTAGCATTGTTTGGGCCTTTCTCACAACCTGCACTGCTCAAAGTTATTTGCTGGCAGTTTTTTTTAACAAGATCAAACAGGCACTTTGTAATTTTCAAGGACGAGTTCTGATACCGGGCCATAAAACCGAAGGTCTGTCCTCTCTTGTTTGTCACAGCTGCGGTTTTTTTTATTGCTCTGACTGTAGACGGCAGCGTGTTTAGCTAATTATTTACTTGTGACCGTGGTTTTGCTGATGGAGACCAACACACGTGACTATCTTGAGCCGCCTGTTCTCTCGTCCTTTCTGTTTGGTTGACCAGCTGAGTGAGATTAGCCTGTCGTGTCATCATGTTATTAGGAGCCGCAGCTAAAGAGGCGACCGAGCCGGTTGTGCTACACGGTCTTTGATCTAGGCTACATTCACACTACAGGCCTTAATGCTCAATTCGCATTAGAAAAGATTAGATACGTATCAGAATCAGGACCACATATCCAAGTGGCCCGGGTCGCATCTGAAAAAAATCAGATGTGTTGTTCAGACTATCATGAAAAGATCAGATCCATATGGGTAAAAAAATCAGAATTGGGTCACTTCAGGCTGCCTTAGAAAAGGAGAGGGACATTTTTAAGTGTTGTCTCAGCTGCATTGCATCGTTATTATTAAATAGGTTCTTAAAACATATCTTTGCTTTTTCCTGTATGTAGTTGAGCAGAAATGAGTGATTTACAGAGTTAATATTTTACGTTTAATTTTTCTGAATCTTTTTGAGTGCTTTATAGAGATTGAAATCTTCAACTCTCACAATCTACCGTTTGTGTTTTACAGGACAATTCAACCTCCCAGAGTAAGTGCAGATAACCTTTATTTGTTTAAGCTCTTAGTTGTATGCACTCTGGTTTTCTGCTTGTGGACACAATGGAGTTGGATGCTGGTTCTTGCTGTTTTTTTAATTTTTTTATTTTTTTTATTTTTTATAAAGGGCTGCGTTTGTGTGAGGGGGTTGTTGTGGTTCATAAACTTAATGCATCTAGATCCATTTTGTTGCTTTTAGTCATAAACGTTTGGCTTTGATCTGTTTTTATTTGGGTTCTTGTATCAGTTCAGTCATAAAACAATAAATTGCTCTGCAAATTAGTTTCTAACAGTTTGCAGGTGAGTGGTGCAACATAAAGAAATGCTCTCAGAAGACCTAGCTAGTCTTTGTTACATAGATTTATTTAAGGGCTAGCTTTGATGAAAAATGCAATGTGCTTCAGAGCTTTTCTTGATGGTTTTCACTGAAATGTAAGTCAGCCTTTAGTGTTGCTCTGCTGTCTGTTTATTCGGAGTCCCTTTTTGTCTCTCTTCTCTCAGGGGTCTTTCTTCAGGCAACGGCGTGAGCTCCAGCAAAGAAAACAAGGTGAGCAGCTGAAGGGTTTCTGTCAGGAGAGTGGAGCAACAAGCTCACATCTTGAATGGGGCTGGACATTTGCAAAATAATAATAATTAAAATAATTTAAAAATGCAGCGATCTGCAATTTTTGGCAACGTAACAATTAACAGATCAGACTTAGGTGTCTCCTTTAGGTGTCGGTAATTTGTTTAAAGTGTGTTTGAAGTGCAGCAGTGAGATAATCTAATTGTATTGTTTTAGAGTTTACATAATCAATACTTCTTTTTTTTTTTTTTACCAGAAAACTTTCAGGAATCTCACCACAGCATTAATTACCGGTTAAACTGTTTAATACATAGACTTGTTTCATTCTCTTGAGTAATAATATTCTGATTGATAAAAACTTGTTAAATTTGTTGTTTTAAATAGTTTTTGCTTTCAAACATCTTTATATTCAGGCCATTTTTGTTACTTGCGGTTAATGCAGAGAAAAGTGGAAATTAAATCGCAATTATGGTTGAAATAAATTGCAATTTAGATTTTTGTACAAAATCGTAAAGCCCTAATCCTGAATCCTAAATGTTTTCTCGTTTCTCAGTTCCTGTCAGGTTACGTTATTTATTTTGAATCCCTGCACTTTAAGTTTGCGTTGCTGTTCTCAGTTGTTGTTTGTTGCTTTGCTTCTTGTTTCAGGCCTCTCCAGGCAGAGGGGTCTGGTCCGGCATGCCTGTGGTGAGCCCCGTAGCAGCTTCAACCTGTGGACCAGTGGAAATCGAGGCGTTACCCAGAAGTCCCGGAGGAGAAAAACGAGGGTTAGTACGCTGAGAGTCTGTTGGGTCTTTAAAACTAATTTGTTATTAGATCCCCTGTATATATAGGTGCAGGGAACATGGCTAAGTAAGTATTTGAATTTTGCATCTTAAAGCTGTCAGTTGCTCACTAATGATGAAAACAAAGCCAGATCGGGGTTGGGTCAGCTGTTGGCCCCGCTGGGAGCTGATCGAGTTGGACAGATAGCTAGGTGTGTTTTTCATGGTCTAATGCCACGTGAGTGGCTTAGCAGGACTTAATCTGCTGACCCTGTGTTGTTGTGAGCAGTGAAAGGACGGAAGAAGGAAAGAGCAAAGGCGGAGAAAGTGGATGGTGGGGTGCATTTTGTTTAGTTTTTTTTATTTTAAACTATTAAGCTACTTGGCCACACTGTGGCAGCTTCAAGTTGCAGAAGGTTTTTCTAGTGAGCGCAACATCACACGCATGTCGTCATTGCATAAGGATTTATTTTGGTGTTGCACTTTTACATGTGCTTCATGTGGCATTCAGGCTGATCAATGCTGCAATGAGTCTTGTTTAAATACAATGTGTTTGTCAGCTTATAAAAAATACTAGTTTAATATTTTTTCATCCTGTACACGATCAAGTTTTCATCTTATTCTTCACTTTTGGATTTTTAATGCATTAATTTATACATTGGGACACATTTATTGTCCATATGAACTGTGGTATTTTTGCCTTAATGCTCATTTGCTGCCTCTTTTTACTCTGGATGCACTTTTTTTTTCCTGTCACAGGCTTTAAACAAGGTTTGACCATTTTTATTGGTGTAAAGAATCCCATGCATATGCATATAAGTGACATTAATTGTCATAAACCTACATTGTTCCCTTGTGTGTTCCAGTATTTACATGTACTGAGGATAAATTGATCGGGAAGCAGGCCGGTAGGTACAACCAAACTCTGAGGCTGGGCTCTGGCTTTAACCAATCAGACGCTGCGCAGTGGTGGGCGTCCTGCTTTTATGGCTTTGGACAAATGTTTTCCTGCCGTGGACAAACAACGGTCCACGCTGATTTGTTGTTTGTCCACCTTTTGAATCAGCATGAAATAACCTGATTGGTGGAGGAAATTGTGATGATTTGGGACGCTCTGCTGGGATCATGTTTTTTTTTTTTTTCGGTGGCTTGAATCAGGGATGGGGTTTGATTTCAGCTTCTTGTCTGTTCTATTGGAGGCTTTGGTATTTTCTACATTGTAGTTTCTTCAGTCCTTTAATGTCCTGTGCTTCCTGTCTGCCCGCTCCTCTGCAATCCTTTACTAAAATGTCTTTCTTACAAAGTCTTCAATTATACACATCAACAGATCTCCAGTCAACCCACCCAAAGGGAAAAATCCATAATATTTTTTGTAATGGTTTCCTTTGACAGATTTATGCATATTTTTTTTTTTACATGATACAATTTCATAATGTGTAAAATTTCATATTTACACATTATGCCAAACATTGTTGAGCTGGATATCACAATAATGCTGTGCTTAAAGCAAACTAATAACTAAACCAAAATACAGAAACCGGTAGTGGGGGAATAAAAACAATAAATAAAGAAATTCTCTTTTGTTTTGTATGGATCTTCTAATGAACAATTATAGGACTGATCTAAACGTGTCGCTGTTTTTCAGTGAGGGAATATACTCCCAACATATTCTAAATGAAGACGTATGTTATCATAAAAAGAAATTACACTGGTATTGTTGTTATTTTCATGTAATTGTTATGGGTCTACAGGGTTTCCTCCAGAAAATGGGAGGGGGGGGCACAACATAGTGAGCTAATAACAGCTAGCGTGTTAGCTACTCCGACCCAGAGGTTTTCTCACGGACGGGACCTTTACTCACCGTTTTATGTTTCTCTCAAACATCAAGGCATATAAAATAAACAGACGACGCTTAGCCTGGTGGGTAAAACCCTGATCTAGTTTTGATTAAGCTTAATATTTTTGCTAACTTCCAATGTTGGCTTCTTTGTGCAATATAAAATAAAACACTAAATTGTACTTGTTGCAATTTAAGTTGAAAGTAAATAATTTTAGAGTCTGGAAAAGTTTCTAAAATGCTAGGACTGACATGGTATATGGTCCTCTTACCGTGACTGTATCATGGCGGCAAGAACCGATTTTTTTTTTTTTTTTTACACATAAAGGGAAATTAAGCCTTAATTTCTTGTAATTTTCATGATTGGGGTTTACAGATGATGAAAACCACCTTTCTGAAATGAATAACAAAGAATATTTAACGTTTTATGCGATATTTTAATTTGAGATTTACTTGTCTATGTTCAGGCAGAGCCTACAGTCAGCTGCTGGACAGCTAAAAATATAGATTTAAAACAGCTTAAAAGGCTTTATAGGCGCAGACTTGATATATAAAGGATTCAGTGTGTTCTCTATATAAATGGGTGATTTAGAGATGAGCACAGCATTGATTACGTTAACCACCGACTCCGTTGAGGTGAGCAGGACGTCACCGAAGTGACCGTTATAAAAGACTAACATGTTTTAATCTTTATTACCGTTCCCAACATTGCTTCATTTTTGCTTTTAATTATAATGTTGGTGATTATTAATGCAGCACCTGTAGCTGCTCTCCTGATAAGCCGAGCAGAACCTGTTGATGAGGTAGTAATCCTATTACACTTCCTGCTGACATTGACACCTCTACTTATGAAAAATTGCTTGGTAGGTGTGTCCTTTTTCTTCTCGGCTATGTGAAAACGTATCAAACCTGCTCTAAATAAATCTGAATGTGACTGATTAAAGTATTAATCACATTTAGCTTAGTTACTTCTGCAGCGTCATTTTTTTTCACAACTTCTGCTCTTTAAAGAAGTAATTTCTCTTTTACTTCTGTCTCCCTGTTCTAGCTGTCTTGCAGTGCTGTGCCTTGTTTTTTCTGACTTTGATCAATCTTGTCCGACTCTTTTTAATTCTGTGAAATGGTGTAAATCTACGGCTTATGAGTCTTGTGCTTGGGTGGGACTCAGTAGCTCCACTCTGTGAGGCAGATTGATGTAAATAAGTCAGGACCTACAGCAAAGCTGATTAAACCTCCTCTGAAGTTAGTTCTTAAAAAAACATAAAACATCCAATCTTAATATTGCAAAAAAGAAAAGAAAATCCCCGAATCTGGCCATTTTATCAAGTGTGCTTATTGTCACCTGAGTTTACAGAGTTAACAAACGTTTATTAGACGCTTACTGGTTCCAAATAACGGGCTAAGAGTTTATCCAGATTTATCTTATGACTTTTAAGATGCAGATATGAATTTATGGTTGAACAAATCAGTCATCAGTGGTCGTTTGACCGCGATAATTTTAAATTAAATGTACTCTTCTCAACTCCTAGAGCTGTAATGAATAAAGGCTTCTGGCTTTTTGTTGTTCTTTGTATTGTACGTATTAAACTCAATCACCACAGCTGTGACGCGTCATGATAAACATACCGCAGCAGTGGTTCCCATGGAGGAAAAAATATCTGAAAAGTAAAACCTGAAGCTGCATATTTGTCCTGATCCAACAAGATAAACCAGTACCAAACATACTGAGTCCGCTACAGCAGAGGCATTTAGTGTTGTGTAGTTAGAAAAATAGATTTAATATCAGTGATGATTATGTTAAACCTTATATTGTTAACCTTAGATTTCCTTTCTAACAAATGTTTCTCCAATTTGGAGCCATAATTAGCTGTATAGCTAATATTTGGGACTTGCTAAGCTCCTGAAAATCCCAAATAAAGTTGGATTCAGGACGCTGCATGTCCTTGTTGGTCTCATAGAGTTGACTTTTTATTTATTTTATTTTTTTAAATGAACTGCGCTGCTGTCAATGCACTTTTTGACATGATATACCTACATTTATTGTGATTGAAATATTGGACACGTTTAAACTGCAACGATTGTGATGCAATATATTTTGCGGCTTTAAATTAAATGGAAGAAAACGTACATTAAAAAAAATGAACAAGCTTCTGGTTGGTAAAGAAGGTTGTGTTTGACTCGCACTAAAAAGTATTTGAAATGTTTTGCCCACGTTTATTTATTATTTATGCATCACAGCATGTGTTCCCAACTTTTAATCTGATTTTTGACTAAACTCTAGTTAAAATGCGCCAAACATTTTGTTTTCTGATGCATTTACAAATCTTAAAAAGTAGGAGTTATTCATTTCAGTTAAGACAGAGGGTTTTTTTTTTTTTTTTTATATTTAAATATTTTAAATATCTGATTAGGGGGAAACTGACCAATGACAATCTCATGATAATTTCAGCATTTGTTTTCAGTTATTAAATGCTTCTTTGCAGTGCACCATCAAATAATTCAAACATGGACTCCAATGTTGGATTAGTGATTGTTATAATAATGTAATAATCTTGGCTAGAGCAGTGTTAGCCCTGCTCACTCACACTGAAATGTAAAAAAAAAAAAAAAAAGTACATTAAATTGTCACTTTTCTAACCCCTGAGAGCACAGCAGTCAGGATTTCTCACAAAGCCAACTCAGTCTTTTCATACTTACGTAATGGAGCATTCCTTAATGTTAAATTTAAGGGGAGAAATAATCATCAAATAAATTTACAAGCTGCCTCACACACGCTCATTTTCCCTCTTCCTGATTTGTCTTGTGTCTCCAACCTCTCAGAGCACAGTCCCCCCTCCACGGCTATTTTTTATTTTCTCCTCCTGTTTGCTCCCTTGTCCTTCATCGCCTTTTTCCACGTGTTTCATCAGGTCTCCATCTCCCTCCGTTCATCCTTCCAGCCACACATCCATCCATCCTTCCTGGCCCCCTCTCATCAAAACCCAATACAAGGAGCTGGACGCACGTGGCCGCCTGACGACACTCTCGCTCTGTGTCCTCCTGACTCTGTTGCCGATTAAGAGATGAGTGACTTTCCCTTTAAGAAAAGTTGCTGGTATTTATGAAGGGACCTGCTTGGTGAGACTGATGGAATAAAACACAGACTTTTCTCCCTGGATCAGCTTCTCAGTCTCTCATCCCTCTTTTCTCTAATCATCAGACATGTGGCAGTTTAAAGCCACTCTGTCTTTTTCCCTTTCTGTTGTCTTTCCACTCCTGCCCTCCAAACGCTTCCTTCTTTCATTTCCTTGACCTTCCCTCCGCTCCTCACGATGAAATGATCCTGCTGCAGTCAAATGGTATCAGTGTGAGGCTCAGGAATATCCTTTCACTCACAACTCGATGATAAGACCATCTTTTTATTTCACAGCTTTTTTATTTTATAGTAAAACACAAGCTACAGTAGTTTGTTGGGCCTTTTGTCCCAGACAATGTTTTCCTCTTAAATAATTTAGCAATTTTTAATCTGTGCTAACATTTCCTGCATCTGTTTGTTATAAAAGGGAGTCGGATAAGAGGGCATTAACTAGTTCTCATCTGCACAAAGGTTTGTCTGAACGCAGGAACAGAGCCACATTCCCTCTGTCAGAGTTACATTCCAGAAAGTCTCAATCAGGTCCGTATCCTGACTGATAGAAATGCAGGAAGATGTTTTTTTGGTTTTTTTTATCTTCTGCTTGAAGTCGGCTGCCTGTCTCTGCCTGCGGTGTTGAGCCTGGACGACGTGCAGACTTCTAAGATTTTAAGTGCCTTCTCATCCAACTTCTGCCACAATGCGATATATATTTATTCTACTGAATCATAAGTAAATAGAGATTGTCTTGTATTAGTGCAGCTTATTCATAAAAAAAACCTTAGTAGTGCTCACACAGTGAAAAACGGTTATATGTAAGGAGTTTGTTGCATGTTTGATGGCCCACTGATTCTTTGTTGCACAAGGTAACTAATGAAGGTGATTTAATTATGTTAGCTATTAGCATGTTTACATGACTGCGATCAATTTTGTATCTGTCTAAACTGCTTTAAAATAATTTCCAAGAATAAAAGTTTGGAAACAGATGTTTGTGTAACTTTCTAAAAACAATTCCCTCTGTTTATTGTTTCTTTATTTTTCAATTAATACAAGGATTGCAGTTTTATGTCATCTTTTTAAATTGTTTCTTTGCCTTTTCTTAGCTTCAGAAAGTAAGATGTCAGCATGTGAACAGTGCCTTGCAAAGATACTCATACTACCTGAACTTTTTGGGGATTTTCTTATTTCACAAGCATCAGTGTTTTTAGTAGCGCTCAACTGTAAGGTGAAAAGAAAAGGATGCATGGTTTTCAAGTTTCTACAAATAAAAAGCTGAAGTGTAACATGGATTTGTATTCAGCCCCCTGAGGTAAATTCTTTTCAGGTCAAACTTTCACTGCAGCTATAGCTGCAAGATTCTGCAGGTCTCTTTCAGCTTTGCACATCTAGAGTCGGGAATTTGCCCATTCCTTTTTACAAAAACGATGGTCTCAGACTGAATGGAGAGCATCTGTAAAGCTCAATTTCCAAGTCTCTCCTCTTCTTAGTTGGATTTCGGTCTGGACTTTGGCTGGGACATTAGAATTTGCTTAAATCTCAAGCATTTCATTGTGCCTCCTGCTGTTTGGTTAGAGTCGTCCTCCAGGTGTGAGGTGAACCTCCACACTGCAAAAAGGAAAGTAAAAGTAAGTGAAATTTTCTTGAAATCCATGTATTTTTCCTTGATTTGAGCAGCTAAATAAGACTATTTGCCAATGGAATAAGATTGTTGCACTTAAAATAGGAACACTTCATCTCCATCGTCTTATTTCAAGTGCAGGAAATCTAATTATCTTATTGTAGAGACGAATTGTTCCTATTTTAAGTACAACAATCTTATTCCATTGGCAAGTATTCTTATTTAGCTGCTCAAATCAAGGAAAAATACAATGATTTCAAGAAAATTTCACTTACTTTTAGTTTCCTTTTTGCAGTGCAGCCACACAGCCTGTTGCTGCCACCACCATGTTTCACAGCCAATGTTATGTATTTAGGTAGATGTACAGTGTTAGTTGTCTGCCACACATATTTTGAATATAGGCCCAAAGAAATCAGTTTTGGTCTCTTTTATTATTTTTATATATGTGCCAGTTGCCAGACAGGAAATAGGTGAGGAGGGAAGGCAAAGATTTCTGGGTTGGGACTCGAACCGGTGACAGCTGTGTTGAGGACTGAGGCCTCCATACATGGGGTCTTGAGGCCACACCTCAGTTTTTTCTGTTTCTTTTGACCTTTTTGTCGTATGGCTTGCAGACTTAAAACCGCACTTCTTATGGCAACATGAAAACTTTTTTTTTTTTTTTTTTTTTTTTTTTCTCACTCTTCCATTAAAGGGGAAGTCTCCCCAACTATTTTTTTTTAATAACTTCGCATGCGCAAGACTGTCTTACCCGCTCTTTTGTTCTTTAGGGTGAAAAAAGTCTCTCAAGTCCACTCTGGTCTTTTTTCTTTCAACTGAGACCTTCCACTTCTCATAAACATGAACGCAGTTTGCTTCTTTCTACTTTCAGCCATGTTCAAAGTACAGCGAGAGCAGAGGAGCTACAATGAACGGCTAACTGCTAAGCTAACCGGATACATAAACACTAGATGTTAGGGTGACCCGTCCCTGGTTTTCATTTGAGAAATCTGGTCACCTTACTGGAAGTGTGCATGCACAGTATGTAAGTGGAAACTATCAAGGGACGTGGACGCACATCTGCATTATGTAAGCACATCAGAATGATTACCATGAGGGACAACCAAAAGATAAGGAGATACTGGTGGAACTTGAGGGGATAGAGGGGGTGAGAGCAGGAACAAAACTCTGACCAATCACTGCTCTTTGCACCAAAGAGCAGTGATTGGTCAGAGTTTGTACAGGCCTGCAGCTTCCACAGAGAATAATTTTTGTTTTTAACCTTTTTTTTTTCTGACTACATGATGTATTAACTACTTTCAGAATGGAAGGATCATTTTACCCAGTGTAACAAAGTGTTTCTGAACAGGATTACCAACTATAGTTTTTAAGGGCAGATATGTGGCGTCTACAGCTAGTAGGTGTCCTGTGAACAGATGTTCCTCGCTTGAGCTGTTGAGCTTTAAAGGCATTTGGTTGCCCTAGATTTTATTTAAACGTGTCAGAGCAAAAATGGGAGGGAGACAAATGCAAGCCACCCCTTGTCGGTTTTTACTGGCAAAAATATAAAAAAAAAAACACTTATTGTTTGATTTCTACATAACATCCCAGTGAAATGAGTTTGTTGGTGGTTGTCACATGACAAAATGTAAAGAAGTTTAAGGGGTGGAGATGTTTTTTGCAAGACACTTTATGTTTTTCTTCATAACTTACATTTTTTCCCCTTTTTGTGAAATAACCATCTTCACTGTTCATTACTAGTTTTCTACATGGATTGTAGTCCGTCTGATTTGGGAATATTTGTATTCTATGTTTGTTATCCTTTAACCCCGCTCCTCTCTGGGCAGTGCACAGTAATACGCTTCATAGTTTGAGTTAAGTTTCATCCTCAGGCAGCAGAAATATGAGGTAGATGCCAGTAACAAAATCTGTGTTTCAAAAGGTTTGATTCAAGCTGGGATAATTCAGAGAATATTGCTTCATATTTTTTTGCCCCCCACAGCAGTTCTTGCTTGCCTTGAATGTTTTTATCCACACAGCGACTCTGGTTCCTTAAATGGTCTTTACAGAGGCTTTTTGGTATGCATCCTGTACTGTTGTTGGAATTTGTTTTTTGGGGATGTTGGAGTCGTTTTCGCATTTTTTTGTAAAGTCTTCTGATAAATGGGGCTGTTTTTACCACCACTGCTGAGTTGGTTGTCCATAACAGAGGTAAGCTTTGTGACCCTGGGTATTTTTTTTTGTTGTTAAAACTAGTGTAACCATCACTCATTTATTGCCAGATTTTGTATTTTTACAGCAGGTCCTTTAAGTATTCCTGTCTTATTTTTTCACTTCCTCGTACCTGCAGCTTGCCGGTAGTCGCAGACCTGATGGAGACGTGCCTCGACGATGTCCTCAGGGCTCCCGTTGTTCCTCCCATAGCAGCTGCAGAAGAAATCGCACCGTGCGCCGCTTACGCCGCTGCCAGCGCTGCTGCTGAAGATCCACTCAGTCTCGCTGGTGAGACTTGAAAACCCATAAACCCCCCCGACTGAACTTTGTGTGCAAAACCTCTTAGGAAGACCAATTTTTTCATAACACCTAAACGAGACTTTAGGTGTTAGACCCCTGAGACCACCGACTCATTCATAATTTTTTCCCCATATACATCCCATCTGTCTATATGTTCTTAAGATAATTTAGGAAGACACTTAAAATGAGCCAAATACTTAAGCTGAATTTAAGTCAATCGCATTCTGTAAAGAAATATTTTGTTTTATTGTTATAACTTTGAGTGTTTCTGTGTGCATTTACTTAAGAAATTGTATTGTCTGTTAAATGAAGACAGATGGTTTGAAAGGGGTGTGAAGGAAGCGATCTACGGTAAAAAACAACTTTGAACAGAGGTGGAGGCCTTAGGTTTCTACTCTCAAAAACTTACAACACAGCTATAGGATTAATTCCGACCAATCATCACCTTAACTCTCACTCTCATTCGGGTGATCAAAACATTGTTCCTTTAAGCCAAGCCAACAACAACTCTAACGACTCCTCGTTACAGAGGAGTGGACCAGTTTCGGTCCAATCTGTTGGCTTAATGTCTTTATCGACTTCCCATTACTAAGGGGTGGACCTGTTTCTGTTGAATTTGCATGTTATCTAAGCCATTACAAGACCTTTGTTTGGGCAGTAGTATAAAGCTTGTTACTCATCATTACTCTAGACTTTTTGAATTGAGAAAGCTTCCTGGAGAGGAAGCGAAACGTCTTCAACTACGGAAAACAAGTCCAGTTGCTTTGTTTTTTACCTTTTTTTGGAATGTCTGTTAAATAGACATTAAATGAACATTACTCTTTAGCATTAATGAGAAAATGCCACAGAGATAAATATTAAAATGCACAAAGCCAAAAATAAAACACATCTTCTCAAACATGCACCCATGCAAGCACAGAGGCCTTCATGTACAAAGACACAGCAGCATTTGATAAGTAATGTAGCTCTTGATAATGTTGAAGTTTGTCTGCCGTTGTCTTTCTTCAGAAGCAGCGGCTCGCTTGAAGCAGCTGGAGTTGGAGAGCATTCAACTTCCTGCGACTCCAAGAAATAACATCAACATCAATGTGGCCATGAACAACCAGGTGAGCATCCGTTTCCGCTGCGGCTGAACCGTTGGCTCTTCTTAGCGCTCTCTGAGATCTTATGTGAATTTCGACAGGACGACGTAGTGAAGCTCACAGAGAAATGCGGTCTGAACAGTGCAGGAAGTAGTCCGGTTGTCACTCCGCTGCGCGTCCCGGAGGATCTCAAGAGTAACATCCTGAAAGCTCAAGTTGAAGCGGCGGCACTGAAGGTGAGGACCAGACTCCAGGGGAGTCGATAAGGAGGCAGAAAAAAGATGGCTGACGCTCCCGAGGCTTCATGGGAAAACGAGTTCAGCTCAGTCAGCTGCATCAGGACCAAATGAGCCTTTGCAGTTGGTTGAGGTTCAGATGTAGATTAGACTTTACCAAAGCGTGTTAATATGCCAGTGTTTAGTTTTTGACTGAACTTTGATAAAGTTAATATTGTTGTGGGGAAGTCCAAGAGTCTCCTAGGAGACAATTTGTAGTGTTTGTTTTAGGAAATCGATCAGCTCAGGTTCTATAAAGTAAATGTTTGCTTCTTTTTGTTTTAACAGTAAGCCTGTACGCCACGTGTTTCATTTATCACATCTTAGATTAGGCAAGGCAAATTTATTTGTGTAGCACATTTCAGTACAGAGACAATGCAAAGTGCTTTACATGATTAAAATATAGGAAAATAAAACAAAATAAAAGCAAGTAGGAATAAAATGTAGAAACAAAATAAAATATGGAAAAATAGAAACTAAAAGCAAATATTAAAAACAGTTGGACTACAAAGTTGAACTAATGATGTTTCAGTAAAACAGTTTAACTAGAACAGTTGAAGGCAATCCTAAACAAATGTGTTTTTAATCTTGATTTAAAAGAATTCAGGATTTCAGCATTTATACAGTTTTCTGGAAGTTTGTTCCAGATAAGTGGAGCATAGGAACTAAATCCTGCTTCTCCTTGTCTGGTTCTGGTTCTGGTTCTGCAGAGCAGGCTGGAGCCAGAAGACCTTAGTGGTCTGGAGGGTTTATACACTAATAACAAGTCTGTGATGTATTTAGGTGCTAAGCCATTCAGGGATTTATAGACTAACAGAAGTATTTTAAAGTCTATTCTCTGAGATACAGGGAGCCAGTGTAAGGACTTTAGAACTAGGGTGATGTGCTCTACTTTCTTAGTCTTAGTGAGGACGCGGGCAGCCGCGTTCTGGAACAGCTGCAGCTGTCTGATCCACTTTTTAGGCAGACCTGTGAAAACACCGTTGCAGTAATCAATTCTACTAAAAATAAACGCATGGATTAGTTTTTCCAGATCCTGCTGAGACATCAGTCCTTTAATCCTGGAAATGTTCCTCAGGTGATAGAAAGCCGACCTTGTAATTGTCTTTAGGTGCTTTTGGAGGTTCAGGTCTGAGTCCATCACTACATCCAGGTTTATGGCCTGATCTGTGGTTCCTAGCTGAAGCAGCTGAAGCTGTTAGCTCCACGCCTTCCTCGGTTTATCCACTTAAGGGATGATGTCGAATATAATAATAAAATGGAGGAAACTTCAGCGTATTTCCTCACCGTTTATGTATACATCTCTTAAACTTTGTGATAAGTTAGATCCATTTTGCCCCAAACACCCGTGTGTGACTGTGTGCAGCGTTCCTGGGCTTCGGTCTGCCTGCTGCGTTCATCTGTTAGATTGGTCTCCCGACTCTATCAGGGCTACAGTTTCAGCGTAAACCTGGTGGATAAAGTGTCCTCAAATGAGTTTTTCAGAGGCCAAAATGATCCGTGGGTCGGGGGTTCAGGCCAGTTGACGTCAGACGGGAAGTTTGGAAGCTCGGTAAGGTTTGGTTATGAACCACAGCGGCATAAGTGCCATGCATGATGAACGTCTGACCGTACTACGCCCTGAGTGTTAAAGGAGAGGCGACGGTAAAGAGAGAGCCACCGTGATTATTACTATTATTATTACCGTCTGCTGTTTTCCCCTGAGTCTTTGTAGAGACGTTCAGATTCATGCTTGATTAATACTTTACCTCCATGTGTTAAGGTGCTGACTTTTTATAGCTGACCACATCAGAGTAACTTTGTCCTATTTTAATCCCACTTAATATGTTAATGATATCTTTATGAATACCTTTTAAACCAGCAAAAAGTGTAACTGACACAAATAACTAATCTTTTGTAAGTTCCATGGAAATGTTACAGTCTAGAGAGTTTATTAGAAACATACTTTTTACATAAAATATGAAACACAAATGCATATAGACTTAAAAGGTCTTGAATAGGAAAATCAAAATTTAAGGCCTTAGAAAGTTTTAAATTCATAGAATCATGTTTAAGTCTTTTTTTATATATATAGGTCTGAAAGTTCTTAATTGATCAATTGATTTAATCCTACTGCAAATGCACAATAAAATACTCCCGCAACTCTGAATGTGCTTTATTAACCGTATTTACTCAGACTCAGCCATACTTTAATGATCCCAGGGGGAAATTACTTTTGTTACATGATCCAGAATACACACATTGTTATATATATATATTTACAACATTCCATACAAGGTATTACCATATCACAATAGTCATATCACTTCCCTTGGGAATCCCAGTGAAATGATGGTGACTTGTGCAAGAACAGCACAAGTTACAGCTTTTTACAGCTTTTTTTTACAGCTAAAAACACGCAGCCAGCCAATCAGCTTTCGTGTTACTGGTTAGTCTGTATCACTCCACTGGTCCATGTGCGGAAAGAGAAGTAGTTCTGTTGTTGTCCTGGGCGAATGCTAATTTAGCAACACTGGTTAGCAAGAGAACCAGTTTAAGGCTCGGTTATAGGCCGCTAAAAACAGCAAACTTTGAAGCCTCGTCCTGCTCATGGAAAAAAAAAAAACATAAAAGTGGGAATGTTGGGAATCCGGGTGGTGGAGTCACATTCGGAAAGCGTTGAGACAGACGACAGCTGTCAGTCAGTTCTGCTGCTCTGGCCCCAGCGCTAGTGGTGGTTCTGCCTCGGAGGGACAACAGCTAATTTGTCAATTAACTGATTATCAGTTAATTGACAAATTAGTGGATTAATCTGAAAACTAAGTTATTAGTGGCAGCCCCATTCCTGTTAACAGACATATTTAGGTGATCGGTCGTTGAGCTCATTAATCGTTGTGTGCGTGTTTTCTGTGCAGGGACATCTGGAGGAACATGTCATGATGCCTGGCGACAAGAACTGCAACCTGCAGGAAGCCTCTGCAAGGTAGATGTTTCATAAAATCACCACGAGGAAACATTTCCACTGCTTCAGACGATGAGATTATTGGAAAACATGAAAGTATTTCAGTTATGGTAAAATAAGCTAAATGTTAAACAGGTGTAGAATATGCTGAATTTATTCAGTGTTTGCAAGCAGGGGTCTAGAAAAGCATAAAATCTGCTTTAGAAGTTTCTAGGTGTTGATAAATATGAAACATTTCAAGAAAAAATTAAAATTTTTACATCAAATTTGATTCTGTTGTCAGCTTTTGGTCCACATCAAGGCTTAAGGTTTTATATATATTGAGAACCAAAAAGATGTCATGTTTTTCACGGTCTTCATAGCATACAAATAGACAAGAAACTTTGATTAATAACTCACAGTAACAGTTTTACCATAGATGTTCCTTTAAAGCATTTACCTTTAAAAACTTACACTATTTAAGGCATCCGACATTTGAATCAGTCAAAATATCTGCAGGGAAGCTCCCACACCACTCCCACAGGCAGTGATAACGTCTTTAATTAAAAACCTTCAAAAGAGGAACATTCAGAGCACGAACAAAGCAGGAGGTAACCAAGTTATCTCAGCCATAGTGTCGTCATTAAACCTCTTAACTTAGTGTTGACGGTCAGGATGTAGAAAAACCCTTAAAAGCTCCATGGGTTCTGAAATGCAGAAAGTGAGGTGGATTATGGCTGAAGTAATTCGATACTTTTATTGATAGTTTGTAAAAATCCCTGTTTTTTTTTGTTTTTGTTCACCAAAAACTGTGTTGGTTTGTGAATGAAAGGTGCAAACACAGCAAAAAAATGTCATTAATGCAAAAAGTATTGAATTCTGAAACAGAAAAAGTTCAGGAACCCTGAATTTCCCCCTGAACGTGTAGAGCTCACACTTTAGGGGAAATATAATTCTTTTCTCATTACTAAAAAGCCCCTCTTCTTATTTTATCCGTCTGAGTCAGGCGCTGAGTCATTCACCGCATTCACAGCCAGCTTCAACACTGGTTCTTGCTAGCACAGATTAACTTCCTAAGTATTGATGACTATTCCCAGTAAAGCTCGCAGCTTTACGTCACTTTCTGTTCGAACTAATAACAAAACCTCACATTCGGACTCAGAAGCTCCAGACTCAAAGTTAGCAGAGCAACAAGGTTTCTGTTGTCATGGTCTGGAAGGATTTCTACTTTTTCAGTGCAATCAAAAGGGAATACCTGAATCTTGTGCTTTCTGAGACATACAAACTAGTTAGAAAACAAGTTCTATACGTGTTATATAATGTTTCAGGGAGGAAAGTGTGCTTTTTAAACCAGCAGTTGACTATTTTGACAAGAAAACTCGTTTGTGGGTCATGAAAATTAGTCAAATACAAAAGTTTATATTGTATGTTTGCCAAAGGGGATAAATTACTAAAAATGGTTTTGATAAAAAGTATTTTAGATTGTAGACAAATGTTTTTATATTTTCTTACTGCAGTAAAGAGATTTACACGTTTTGTTATGCTGCTTTCTTGTTTGAAAGGTTTGGAACCTGAAACCTAATCTGTTGTGTTTGTGCTGAGGTTCTCTCAGTGCAGAAGAAGAAGAGTGCAGTTTCAATCTTGTCTGTAAATGAGAAACACAACAATGAGTTACACAACACGGCTCGCTCCAACACCGGTGTTTGTTGTGTGTTTGCCAGGTTGAGGGTTCGTACGGGCCGACTGGGCAGTAACTCGTCTCTTTCTGTTAGCAGCCATCCGGATGGCCAAGACTCCTGGGAGCTGCTGAAGCCGGCCTCGCCGGCCTCCTCTGCAGCTGCCAGGTCTGTGTCTGCACCCTGGAAGTGGTTTGGCTTTTATTTGTCTGTGTCGACACTCTAAATACTAAACCCAGGAATATTAATGAAATATTTTCCAGATCTGAGTATAAACAAAATTATTATTTCTTTCTCATTGTCTAAATGTTCAATCCAACCATTCATCTGTTTTTTTTTTCAGGCCTCTATCTTTATTTCCGTCAGTTTACTTGTCCATCTTCCAGCCATTCATTCATCCCTCTGGTTTTCCATCTGATATTCAATTAATCTTTTTTTCTCAACCATCCATCCTTCCATTTTACTTTCTCTTTCATTTTAATATCTAAATGGCTTCATATCACCAGCTCCTGCTTTGACTACATTTCACCAGTAAACGAATTCAAAGCATCCCAAGGAAGGATTAAAGATGACAACTGATAACCGGGCGGGCATGATGATGATTTCCACTTTAAAGAAGAAAACATTAATTTATGTTTACTGCAAAAAGGGAACTAAAAGTGAATAATAAATTCTTGAAATGAGTGTATTTGTCCTTGATTTGAGCGGGTAAATAAGATGATCTGCCAATAGAATGCATACTTTGACCCTTTTAAATAAGATAATTAGATATACTGCACTTGAAATAAGATGATGGAGGTGAGTTGTTCCTAATTTTAAATGCAAATCTCTCATTCCATTGGCAGATCATATAAACTTGCCAGCTCAAAGCAAGAACAAATACACTAATTTCAAGAAAATTTGACATACTTTTAGTTCCCTTTTTGCGGTGTTTATTTTAACATTTTACAAACATCCTTGGGTCTTATCACCCAAAGCCAAAAAAAAAAAAAAAAAAACCAGCACAACCTCAACTCAGTGATCCACCATCTTCCTGGTAGTCTGCTGACACCTGCTGGTGTGTTGGTGTAGTGCCTTTATGTGTTAGGTGACCCGATGTCTGCCTGAATACTGCAGGTCCAGTGACAACGAAAAACAGACAATCCACATGTGGTGCATGACTCTAGCTTCATTGGTGCCGTTTAGCCCTGCAGGCTGTTTTCTGTGTCATTCAACAAGTTGTACAAAACAAATCAACAACTCTATTAAGTAAGACGGGCTTCACCTTCCAGGAAGTTATTAACCGGTCACCACAAAGTTTCTTGGGGTTCTTGCATCCCTAACGCTCGTGTGAAATCCCACAAAGCCAACCGTGTTCACCTTTTTTATGCTCTTCAGTGCTGAGAGGTTGGCGGAGGACTCAAACCCGTCTGTCCCCAAGATTCCTGCTGTCAGCGAAGGCTTGGCCCCGAAGGTAAGCCTTTATAAAATGGTAAATGATAAACTAAGACCTGAACACATCCACCGTCGTCCAAAGTTATTGTAGCCTCTGGTAAACATGTGGAAAAATACCCTAAATAAACTTTTATAGTATCAGAGTAATTTCACACTAATAAACATAAAAATAAGCAAATAATTTGTGTTTGTGTTTGTTTTTCTTTTTTTCACCCTTTCTTTGGGGGGGGGGAATTATTGATGCACCATTTATTAGTTTACGTAATAATTTCCAAATGGGAAAGACAATAGATCTTAGGCTTAAGGCAGATTTACATGATCTTCATAATTCAAGAAATAACTACCAGAAAATAACCTCCTACTTAAATTTGTCCAAATCTAAAGTCAGGAATAATTAAGCACTTTAAATACGTGAAACTTTGATCCTGAACAAGGACCAAAGAGAGCAGGACGGTGCAGACTGCAGCGGATAGTAACGGCTAAAATAGTGATTATTGCTGATCTTATTGGTTGTTTCTGACCAGGAGCGGTGTATTTCTGATTTATTTATTTAGTTATTTATTTTATTTTATTTTTTATTTTTATGTCTCATGTTTAACTGTCAAGACATAGTGACAGTTTTAACAAATTTGTAAAGTATAAATTTATTCAAAAGTTACCTACAGCTGCTTTAAAGGTTAGTGTGTCATAAATGTTTCCCCTGCTTAAATTTAAGTGTTTGTTTGTTTAATGAGTAATACTGAGTTAATTTCTCATTTAAAAGCAGTTCAATTGCCATATTTTACCGAGAAGAATAAAAAGACGAAGGCATTGGTATTTCATAGTAAAGAGCTGAATATTTAATGGACTCTGGACAATCCAGAGAGATTGAGTCAGTTTATGCAACCGCAATGAAAAGCTGGAGTTTTAGACGAGCTTTTAGAAAAGCTCGTCTTTACCAAAAGTTGCAGTTATTCTGGATGATGCTGTTGAAAGCCTCTGCTGAGAGGTGCCTGTACCAATACTGCTTAATTATGCTGAATAATAACTGGACCAATACTGCTTAATTATGCTGAATAATAACTAATAAAATGTTAAATTCATAAACTGTAACTAAGAACGGTTCCTAATTGAGATCCAGAGGCACAGTGTCCATTGCTGCTCCGTTTTGACCAGGTTCTGGTGCTGATTGGTTGCAGAGCGTGAGTTTTGGGTTTAATGTTGTGCTGAAACATTTTTTTTTCTTTTCCATGCAGGTCAAAGCAGAAGAGTTTGATATTCAAAGTGTCGCTGTGCCGTCTGACAACCTGATTGACTTCACCGATCCCATTCCTCTTGTACGTTTTTTTTTTTTCTTCTTCCATAAAACACATTTTTGTGTCTTTATGCGGTCGCCTGCACAGAGTGGAAGGAGGTAGTTTTAGCCCAGCACACTGAGCACCAGGGGAAGTATATTTCTAAAGAATGTAGCTTCTTTTCCTAGTCCTGACAGCATAGTGTGTGCTCAGAGACTAGAAAAGGTGCAGGTGGATCGTAACGCTCGTGTCAGGAATAAATCAACGCTCTCAGGCTTAGTGGACACATTTTCTTGATTTGATCTGTATTGATGATCTAACGTCCCTTTTGGTTCCAGCTGCCACCGGTGCAGCATCCCAAACCTCTCCTCACGCCTCGCTGGATCGTTCCTGCGACAGCCGTGAGTTTCTCAATCTGAAGGTTTAAAGTGTTGGACAAGCTGCGTCAGAGCTGACCTCCATGCTTCTCCCTCTTCTCCTGCAGCCTCCCGGCCTCTTTACCAATGGGCTGCATGACAGTGAAGCTAAGGTGGTCCCTCTCCTTCCCCCTGCTGATGGGGGATCAGTTCTCACGTCAGCTCCTGTCCACCTCACTCACCCGCGTAACGCTCTCTCTGCCAGGTAAATTCACATCAACTTTAAATCTGAGTGTACAAAACTAAAATCATTTAGTTTTCAAGCTATTCAGCTGTGGCCTGCAACTATGGAGCGTTACAAATGTAGAAAATCAAGAAAACATGAATACAAATGTTTAAATAAATACAACCTCACTTCCTTTTATTGTGTGAAAGTAAAACAGATTTTACGTCCACAAGTGGAGCCTCACTGCTTTCGCCATAGAGCTTCACTTGATTTAAAAATACAAGAAGCTTTATTATAATTTATGCAGGGACTATTTCATGCTAAATGGACACTGAAACGAGAAGGTAGAAGAGGAAAAAAGGAGAGAAACAGACGAGACAAAATGCTAAAAGGGAGAAAAGGTGAAAGAGAAAGAGGAGAGCAAAGGGAGAGATGGATATAACATCCTCTGAGTCTGCACCACTTCCAATGAAATCGGGACATAAATGAAAACCGAATATAACGACTGGCAAATCCTTTTTCTCATCGGCTCAACTGGAAACTCTACAAAGATCAAATTGATAAACTTTATTGTGTTTTTTTTATTGTGGATATAAAGTTAGTGAACGTCTCAGACGTTTAACACTTCTTTAGTTCTGAACCAAAGCGATTTGGATGAGGGCACTGCAAAAAGGGAACTAAAAGTAGGTAAAATCCTGTTGAAATTAGTGTATTTTTCATTGAAAGGAGAGAAACAGACGAGACAAAATGCTAAAAGGGAGAAAAGGTGAAAGAGGAGAGCAAAGGGAGAGATGGATATAACATCCTCTGAGTCAGCACCACTTGCAATGAAAACCGAATATAACGACTGGCAAATCCTTTTTCTCATCGGCTCAACTGGAAACTCTACAAAGATCAAATTGATAAAATTTCATTGTGTTTTGGCAAATATTCACTTATTTTGAATCTGATGCTTCCACTAGAGCTGGGCGATATGGACCATAAATAATATCCTGATATTTTTTAGGCTGAATGCGGATATGCAATATTTATCTCGATATATTTTTCTTTTCATTAAGTAGTTATAAAAAGGCATCCCCAATCTGTCACAGGCACATTTTTTAACCAATCATTGTAGATAAATATGAAGAAAACGGCTGAGAAATAAACTACTTGAATACATAAAGGTTATAAATCTAACGCAGCTTAGACCATCTCGATATTAACAATAAATTCTCATCATGCATCTCTTTTTAAATCTCGATCTAATGCCCAGCCTTAGCTTCCAAAGACGCCAGGGACTTGTATAGGAACTGGAATCAGTGTTGGCAGCAGCATCTCCCTGCTGGAGACGCCTTTCTTCAGCTGGTCAGTGTTGAACGATGGACGGAGTTAAAACTCATAAACTGGGGCTGGAGATCCATCGTCCACCGGAAACGAATGAGCAAAGACGTCTAGATATGTGAAGCAGGCACAGACTCACCCCAAAACACTTGAAGTTTGAATTTTAGAGGAAGACAAAAGAACACCAAACGTTTCAGGATTTTAATATTTTAAAAAATGTAGGAATCTCTCTTATTTCCTTCCACCTGACAATTATTCGCTACTGTGCGTCAGATACCAGAAGGCACACAGGAGTTTGTGTTTTCATCCTGATAAAATATGGATGTTCCTACTGCGCGGTTCTCGGTTCCTCTTTCAGACACTTTGCCTCCGAGGAGGCGGCCTCTGTTGTCTTCTTGGTGGCTTTGATCAACAGTTTTAGTCTTTCAAAGGATCATTGGGAGTATTTCTTGGGCCTTAGGCTGTTATTTTTACTTCAGTACGTCACCGTTTACAGATGATGGTCGAGCTTTAACGCTGGCCGCTGATTCTGTAATGCATAAAGGGGTGAATCTGTGTTGTTGATGTTTGAGTTCTGCTTGGAACAGACTAGTCAAATTGTAGCAAACAGAGAAACAGACGTGGGCACAAAGAAAGCATGTTTTTAGATCCTCAGCCATCAGGACATGACGGTCAGAAGTCATTAAGTAAAAGTTAGTGAACGTCTCAGACGTTAAACGCTTCTTCAGTTCTGAACTAAAGCGATTTGGATGAGAGCACTGCAAAAAGGGAACTAAAAGTAGGGAAAATCCTGTTGAAATTAGTGTATTTTTCATTGATTTGAGCTGGTAAATTAGACTATTTGCCAATTGAGTAAGATTTTTGTATTTAAAATAAGAACAATTCATCTCCATCATCTTATTTCAAGTACAGGATGTCTAATTATCTTATTTTAGGGGTAGAAATTCTCATTCCATTGACAAATAATCTGATTTAGCTGCTAAAATCAAGTAAAAATATACTAACTTTAAGTAATTTAGTTCCCTTTTTGCAGTGAGGAAACATCTATAAACGAGGGAGGTGACAGCTACCAAAGCACTTAGATTTGATTCCCCCACAGCCGCTTTAATAATTGAATCTGATAAATTACTGTTACTGATGCTGAAGCCTTTCATGATGACCCAGGAAATGTAGGAAACTAAGTCGTATACGTTGTTGTGTTTACAGCTGAAACAGGACAGCTGAGTCTGTTTTTAGTGACGTTTCTCCCTCTGCGCTCGTGTTTCCCTGCAGCGCTGCGGTTCTTCCGCCCGTCCCGGAGGGCGGAGCCAAACCCAGAGGCCTCCTGACCACCGAGCTCTGATGACGGGCGGAGCAGACGCCAAACCGGCAGCTTCAGAGCGACACATTCACACGAACCGCAGCCACTGTCACAATAAGAAGACTCGTTTTATTTTAAATGATTTTTCTCCAGCCTGATCATCTCAACAGCGTGACTTTTATTTTATTTTCACCTGGTAGGGAGGGGGTCGGTCTGCCTGCCTCTTTACTGAATCCATCCAAGCTGATCAGATTGTGACCTCAGCATCTTCACGTTGCGTTCCCAGGGGACTTTAATGTGGCGCTAGCACCTGAGAACAGAAGTGAAGACACTACAAAGGAGAACTAACACTGAGATCTGGTCTCAGTGGTCGACGCTTAAAATGTGAGTCTTAGCCGTGATGTTTGGGACCGCTGGACCTCTGAGCTGCTCCAGGACGGCTTAGCTTAGCTTAGCAGCACACCAGCAACATGTTAGCCACTGGATACGAAAGCTTCACTGGATTCTCCGTTTCAACACTGGACTTTTCAGAGTAATATGAAGATGGTTTTACACAAATGTTTTACTGTATTATTATTATTATTATTGTCGTCGTTATTGCCAGTCCATGTTTTCTAAATGCCCATTCCAGGACGTGTCGGTAGCGCCAGAGAAAAATAGCTCTGCATCTCTTTCTGGATCCAGTTTAGTAAGCTTTACCATAACCACTAATTTTAAGTGTTGTTATTTTTTGATTAAATTTCACCCTCTTCTTGTTAATCCACAATGTCCACATAATTATTATTTTTTTTAATCTATCAGGTACATTTATTTTAGCTTCTGAATCGGGCATCTAAATGCCAATCGTGGAAGCTGTTGACGAGCTGTGGTGACGGGACGGCGCGGAGCCGCCTTCTGTCTTAACGTGTAGCTTCTCTCATGCCTTACATGAAATGAATGTATTCGACACGCGTCGTCTGAGGATGCTGGAAACGCCACAGTACAAAAAAACGTTTCTGTCTGATGCGGTTTGACGTCAGCAGCTGAGTTTGTCTGCGAAGGAGAGAAGAGAAGGTGTTAAATGTTTGGAGGCGGATTTTGTACACAAGTCTTTTTTAGATTGTTTTCGGGGTGTAACGGTACATGAATCACAGCTCCTCGGTTTTTGGTTCGACTGCAAAAAGGAAATAATGCTAATTATTCACTAAACATTAATGGGATCAGGGAGATGAAAAATAACCACATACAGGAGGCGAATGGATAAATTCACCCTTTAAGATATAAAAACAAATCATTTTTTAGCTCAGTTTGAAATTAACAGTTACCTAAAATACCATACCTTTAAAAACATGTAAAGTGTATGGAGTTTACTTTTGTCATTTTTCTGGTCTGCATAAATATGGATAAAAGAAAGCTGAGATTATTTATCAAAATATTTTAATTTGTAAGCAAATATTGGGATTTTCTTTTAAAGATTAATTTACATGTAAATTACACCTTTTATCTTCTACTTGAAACATCACGACTTGAGTTTGTATCAAATTTACCATTTTGCTGTTGGAGTTGCTGACTGAGAAACTGGAAATAACAAATTGGGCAAATTTTGCTGCTTCCCTGAAAAACCCTCGATCAGAATTTTAAGCTGGACCTGTGGTCGCCTAGAGGCCAAACAAAGATTTCAAATCATTTAATGAATATTTACCAAAAGAATAAACCTAAAATATCCCAAACTGCACTTTAGAGAATCCATTTATGGCAAGAGAGTCCTGTACTGCTTTGAAAGGTCTAGTTTTTATGGATTTCTAAATGGTTCATCCTTGTTAATTCAGATGCTGAAACTAAAATGCTGTGATTTATCCATTCACCTTACTGCTTAATCAATAGGAAACTTGTTACTTGATTTGTGCAACAAATGGATATAAAAACACAATCAAGTAAAATACTTTTTTAAGTGGCTGTGTAGAAACCCTGGATTAAAATTGACAGACATCAAACACATCTTTTTTAAGTTGTGTTTATTTCAGATAATCTGGTTCAAAAAGAAAGCAAGCAAGAAATAACTGCTAAATAAAATGCTCTAAAATGTTAAAACACACTGTCAGAATAACATTTATGCAATAGATTTCATTCATAACAGTCACGTTACCACACCGTGGAAATATATGGCAAGCCATTTGCCCATTTATCAAAAAACACACCCCTCCAGTTTTTCATATCCACCCAGCATATTATGATTTTTTTTTACCATAAAAGTGTTTGGTGAGCCGCTCCTACCCAACTATATGACCAATGGGCTTGCCGTATTTCCTCTTGGTACTTCTGTTACGGCTGGATACAGAACCTCTTATGCGCTTTTGACCAAAAACAAGTCGTCATTGGTTTGGTGTGGCTTGCTTTAGAGGATGCCCTTCTCTTGTAGTTTTCTGTTGTTGCCCTTAAACAGAAAGCAGTAATAATAAGTATGTGTGCACCCCCATTACTTACCTTTCACCCGTAACCGTTCAGTTCAGATACATGTACCGCTACACCCCTGTTAAGCATTGACACTGACGCTTTTTTTGTTTTTTACTTTAGTAACTCACTTCAGTGACGCGTAGTATGATAAAACAGACATCAGTTGTCTTACTGTAGCAGCTGTAGATAATTTATACTCAATGTCCAAACTTTATATGTTAAAGAATTGTAGCAAATGACAATGGCTAGTGATAAGACATAAAGTCACACGCATATATGTGTACATGAAACTTCACATACTGTACAGTTACTACTGATCTTCAGTCTTGGTGTTTTTTTTTCTTTTTAGGTAAAAAGCCGTAGTGGATGTTTAAAACTGGAGAAAAAAAGGCAACTTGTGACATCTCAGACACTATAAAGGTTTTTATTTTCTCTATTGCATCATGATTCAGTAAAGCTTTGCTACAGTAGAAAACGTCTGCCGCTCGTTCTTTCATGACGCCGCGGTGCTTTTCCAGTGTTTTCCTCGTGTGAGAGCTCCTTTCTTTTATGCGGTTCCTACATAGATTTAAAGTGTATTTAGATTTTTACTCCCAATCAGATATTTCTTTAAAGGATAAAACTCCAGATTTCAAAAGTCTTGCTTGACAAACATGAGTTTCTCACATTCTGAAGGCATAGGACATCACCAGCTGTGATTTTTTTTTATTTTATTTTTTTTATGGTGATTGAAAAAATCTGTTTATTTTATTATTATTTTTTTACATCCATTTGATTTTTTTTTTTTTTTTTTTTTTTAAATTAGGCAAGATGTGAGGTGGTTCCACAGTGTTGAACACAGCAAGGTAACAGCTACGCCGTACAAACTGAAGACAGCCATGTTTTAAAATGCTCTGTAAAGGGAATGTAATTTTTATATTCGTATGTAAATGAGAATAAAGTGGTAAACGCCATGTTGGAGTGAAAAGTCAAAGCTCATCATTTAGATCAGGAGTTCCCAAACTTTTCAGCCTGCAGCCTTGTGACCTCATTTTGGTGAGCGGGATATTTTTAAAGGGAAAATCATGAGTATAAAGTTGTAAAATTACGAGAATAAAATTATATTTTTGTAAGAACTCTTTTTAAAAAAAGTGCTAAATCTTTTAGCACATCAGCATTAAATTAACTTTAGATCCCCACTTTGGGAATCCCTGTTTTAGATCATGCATCTTTCTTTCTCCATGTGTTTACCGTTTAATTTATATATTTTTTTATGATGTTTTAAATGTATCAGCAGCAAAAGTTGGCTTCTACTGAAAATTGTTTAGAAACATAAAAACTAAATAAAACAACTCGGAAGAGGTAAAGGAATGGGAGTGAGAATATTTAGAAGAGCATATAGAACCCCTGTTTAAATGTAAAATGACAGCTTCTTATTTTAATACAACAGGTCTGTTTACTGTGTATTAAGACGAGTACATTATGTCACTAAAAGCAATCTAATGATGTCCAGTACTTCATTTGTGCAGCGTATTTAAATACTTTTCTTTTAATTCATTCAAAGTGCAGAGTGTTGGCCTTGTCACCACTAGATGACACTATAGCCCAATATTTACGCTTTGTGTTAAAGCGGATACATTTATTCCTTTGTGCTGTTAGAAATCTTTAAAAAAAAAAAGTCCTCAAATGGATGACGATGTTTGTTTGATGCCAGAACTACAATATTACTATCTGAAATAATGATCTAATTATTATCAGCTTAAAAACCTTTTTAAGACAAATACATGTGGTTGTATTTTAAATTTCTGACCAGACTCATTTAGTTATTAAGTGATGTTTAAAGAATATTTTATTATTGACCTATGAGTGAAATAAGGCATTAATTTGGGTAAAATGCTGCACAGAAGCAGTTGGACAGGCTGATTTGGGCTGCAGTACTTATTTACGCCTGTAGGAGGTAGTATAGCTCCAGAATTGGCTGGAGACCTCAGAATACAGTTTAGTATGAGGCATTCTGTATGACAAAAGTAATTAAATATCTAAAAAAAAATCTTTTAGTTCCGACTATCATCTCTATAAATCAGTTTTTTAAATCTAAATATTCTTCATTTAGGGATTAGGGAAAACTTATTTTCACAACTCCTCCCTCCACCCATACCTCTTGAGCAGAGCTATTATTCTTAAAAGTGTATTATGGTTCAGATTTCTGCTCATTATTTGAGTTTGAACGATTAAACGGATAAAGTCTCGTTAGAAAATCTTCTAACGAGACTTTGCTGGGAGTTTACTTTGTATCGACGGGCTCCAGTTGCAGAGCAGCGCGTAGCCGGATGATTATGAGGCAGCAGAACGTCCCGCAGCTCAATAAGTCAACCAGGACTGCTCCCCTCAGCAGATGGGCTGCCTTCCTTCCACCTTCCAGATGAATAATTGATTTCAGACACGGACCTTATGCCCGGTCACAAAGGCTTAGGCATGCTCAGAATTCTGGCAACAGCTCGTGGCCTGGTGACACCCAGCAGAAATCTCTCATCTAGAGACGTTTTTTTACATCTTAAATACAGTCATTACCATTAAGGGAAAACTACATTTCATTTAGGCTGTAAAAGTGTCTTTCTTTTCTTAGTCTTAGCTGTCTATCGTTTCATAATTAAGTGTGGGGAGAATGATCAGATATTTGCCTTAATCTGTCTTCTAGAATAAACTTCAAACCCCTCAGATGTTCCTGTAGATCTGGACTCCTGTGGTTTTTGTTGTTGTTTCTGTTAGTAACTATTTTGCAGTGACTTCAACATAAAGTCAAACCGTGTGGATTTTCCACAGCCGACCTGGATCTTCATAACACCTGCAGCTGATGCTCACATCTGTCCCCACGGTCGGTGTTGGCTTTACAATTTGATCAGCTTTTTTTTTTGAAAGACGCCAGACTATTATTGCTGTAATGTTTCTTATGCTTTTGAGAATATGCATATTTTCACAGCAGCATGCCGTGCTCCAGGAGGTACATCTATTTTCAGCTCCACGGATGACGACGCAGGTTTTCTTTACGGTTTTCGATGGTGGGTAAGGACAAGCCCAGCTGAACGAGCTTATCACACAAAGATGCACAGAGTGAGCTGGGCTTCACAGTCCTGATCCAGACTGGTGGAAAAATTACATTATTGACGTGTTTGTATGACTGGACTGTATGCTTCTGTAGGAGAAAGGATTAATGCTCCTCATGCTTGGTCCTACAAATGAGTAGAGTACTGTAATTGTTTCTGTGGAGAACATAATGGAGACCACAACCACCCATCAACCATGGACACAGGCTGGTGGACAGACATTGCTGATTTAAAATAAACATGCACTGTACAAGTTATTGAATACTAAACATAGAAACAAAGTAAGGAATGTGTCTTGAAAGTCTCAGAAAGGATGAAAACATTGGAAATAATGCTCAACAGGTTGGTAGTTTGATCTCAGCTTCCTGAGTTCGATTGTAAAGCACAATCCCATAGGAGCCTTATCATTATTTTGCCTCGGGTGGTTTGGTTTTACTCCATTTTGGAGCTATGCATCCATCCGTTTTCTAACATGCTTATCCCTTGTGGGGTTACGAGGGTTGCTGGTGCCTATGTCCAGCTGTCAATGGGTAAGAGGCGGGGGACACCCTGGACATGTCAGCAGTCTATCGCAGGTCAACATAGAGACAAACAGGAGAAACAACCATTCTCCCACACACTCACACCTAAGGAGAATTTAGAGAGGCCAATTAACCTAACCTGTGGGAGGAAGCTGGACTTGAACCCAGGACCTTTTTGCTGCATGGCAACAGTGCTACCCACTTTATCACTGTGCAGCCCCATTTTGGAGCTAACACATGTCAATAATGTTAGATTTGACAATGGCATCCCAGAGAAGTCTATGGTTCCAGTAATCAAGAATAATTTATTGTCACCATGTCTTACCAATGGTGAAAGTACCTTTGAGGCAGACACCAGCTTAGGATGTAACCAGATAACATGACACACATAGACACAACAGACTTAGTATTTACAGGAGGATTTTTGTTCACCTGTTAGGGCATGCAAGTTCGTATCAGAGTCCGAGAGCTCTGATATCAGTCCCTTTGGGAATGATGTGAACCACGTTACACGGATTAGTCCCTCCTTCATTAAACTAAAGTGATGACGTCATTTTTGTGCAGTGATTTCGAGGTTTCATTCACAGAAATGTGCAATTTTATATTCCTGAGAATAAGAGTGTGCAAACAGGCAATGACAGTAGTGTGACTGTAACATGATGGACAAGAGTCTCTCAGCAGGGGGAGACGGCCCCCACAGCTCTTGGAGATAAACTGTTTCTGAGTCTGTTAGTTTTGAATTTGATGCTCCTGAAACGTTTACCTGATGGAAGAGGGGCAAACAGGACTTTGCCCGGGTGGGTGGGATCAGTGGAAATGCATCTGGTCTAGCGCTACATAAACTGAGTCCAAATCCAGTAGACGGCATCCCACAATTCCCCTGTGCTGTCCTCACCACCTGTGCAAAGTCCTTCCTCTCCTGCATTGTGCAGCTCCCTTACCACAGTTATGCTAAAACACAGTTTTTTAGCAGCATGGTGGAAAGTCCAGTCCATTTCAGTTTCCTAAGGAAGAAGAGCCATTTTAGGGTCTTCCTCATCAGGTGGGAGGTGTTCACAATCCAGGAGAGGTCAGAGGAGATGTTGATGCCCAGGAACCTGATGCTGTCCACACGCTCCACCACCTCCCCCTGTATGTAGAGAGGAGCGTGTTTAGTCCTCCTTGACCTGCTGTAGTCTATTATTACCTCCTTGGTCGTACTGGTGTTCAGGATCTGGTTGTTCCTGGAGCACCACTGTGTCAGATTGCTGACTTCATCTCTGTAGTGGGACTCATCATTGTTGGAGATGAGACCCACTACAGCGGTGTGGTCCACAAACTTCACCACTGTTTGTGGGATGGACAGCAGAACATTCCTGGGTGAAAAGGGTGAAGAGAGCAGGACTGAGGACACATCCCTGTGGCATTCCTGTGTTGAGGATCAGTGGAGCAGATGTTTGTTTCCCTATCCTCACAACCTGGGGTCTGTTGGTGAGGAAGTCACCAAGGTGTGGAAAATCCCAGGTTGTGGAGCTCCAGAGCCAGCATGTCTGAGTGCATGGTGTTGAATGCTGAGCTGAAGTGCATGAAGAGCATCCTAGCATAGGTGTTGGGATGCTGCAGATGACACAGAGTTGAGTGCAGTGCTAATTCACAAAAAAAGTAAAAAACAAAACAACCGGACTTGTTTTCCGTAGTAGAAGACGTTTTCTCATTCGGGTGATCAAAACATTGTTCAATGGCGTACCGCGAGCGAGCTATTTTTAGAAACGTAACGTCACGATGACTTCACATTACGTGGTATGCGGTAGGGCAAGCTTGCATAGTCCGCCGCTGTTTCGCTGTAAAAGAGACGTGCGTTACCCTTGGTTTTACTCGGTAAACGACTGCTTTTTCCAAATCTAAGACTATGGTTTTTAAACATTGTTGCTATGGAACGTGCAACAGCGACTCGAGGTACGCTGATCGACCGCATATAAAGGATGTTTTCTTCAAGACTGCCAAGGAGAAATGTGTGCGCTGGGTACACCGGGGCGGTCGGCCTACATATGTAGCAAGCATTTTGTTGGAGGAAAGGGCCCAACCGAAGAACATCCTGACCCAATTCCAGCGACATCAAGTCAAGGTAAGAGTATTTTGGTGGCCGACATGTTAATAAAGAAGCGCCTGCTACCATGATAGCATATAGGCTATCATGGTAGCAGGCGCTAACATGATACCCTGCTACCAGGATAGCTTACTCAAAAACATTTCAAATAAGACAAACATTAAACATATACCGATCCCTGGACGGTAATTACAAACAAAAAAACGGCCGATGACGCCATGACCGCCGCGCAGGAAAAAAAAACAAAGCTTACCGTTCGATCAACTCGGCCAGTTTTCTGTTTTTTTTTAAACCCTCGACACTCAAGCCATCGTTTGAGCTGAAGGTTGGTGTGTTCTTCGACAGTGCGACCAGTAAACCGTGTGCCTGGAACATCGTCTTGGGAAAGTTTAACGGCTGTAAAGTCGGTCATATCGCTGGTTCTGTTGTGCGTGTAATAGCTGGTTGCTACGGGCGTTCTCTACCTGTATGCCCTACCTAAGCGGCAAAAGGGGCGTTGCTCTTGAGTCGGTGACGTCACGTGCGCGGTATGCCATTGAATTGAATTGAATTCCTGCAAGCCAGGCCAATAACAATCCCTAACCAGTTTCGGTCCAATCTGCTGGCTTAATGGCTTTAACGACCGCCCATTACTAAGAGGTGGACCTGTTTCTGTTGAATTTGCATGTTATCTAAGCCATTGCAAGGCCTTTCTTTGGGCAGTAGCATAAAGCTTGGTACTCATCATTACTCCAGACTTTTTGAATTGAGAAAACTTCCTGGAGAGGAAGCGAAACGTCTTCAACTACGGAAAACAAGTCCAGTTGTTTTGTTTTTTACTTTTTTTGGAATGACCATGACCTGGATGACTGAGAATCTTCACCAGCATAGTGCAGTGCTAACAAGACAGAGTCCTCCTTTAAGCAATTCTCCTTGCAGGATGGCTTCCTTAATGTACTTTAGGAGGATCCTCTGGAAGCACTTCATGATGACGTGGCTCAGAGCAACAGGACGACAATCATTGAGGCAGGTGATGGTTTGTTTCTTGAGAACAGGCACAAAGATGGATGATTTCAGGCAGGCAGGAGCCATTGAAAGCTGCAGGGAGAGGTTAAAATGTCCAGAAAGACCCCTGCTAGCTGGTCAGCACATGATTTAAGCATCCGACCTGACAACATAGATAGATAAGCAAAGATAAGTTAAACAATCTTTGAGCGTTGTTGCCATCATGAATCTCGCTTTGAGATACGTAAAATTAGCTGAACTTTTGCAGAATTAAGGAACAACATCTGTAAGCAGAATAAGAGACACGGATCTGTGGTCTCTTACCTTGTTGAATGCATCCCAAACCTGCAGATCGAGATCCTGACATTTCCATCCTGTATTTAAAACTGAGCTCATTCTAAGTAATGAAGAGTGAAAAATGGGAGTTTTTTGTGGGCTGAGAGTACTTTTAAAATCTTGAAGTTTCTGGTTTAAATAAAAACACAGATGCATAAGCCTGTATAAGTGATGGCGTTTTTACACACTGCTCAGATAAATTATGAGGAGTGAAACAAACATTTTTAATGGGAAAGGTTGCAGCATTCAGCAAGTCCTTCTGCTTTTTTCTGTTTAAGAAACTGCCAGGATGTAAAACTTTGTTCCTCCACATAATGAGTAAAATCAAATCCTCTTTATTTTTCCATCACTGACTAAAACAAATGTTGGCATTCTGCTTGAAGTCTGCAGTTGCTAATGAGACAGCCTCACATCTGTTTCTGTAACTATCTGATTTTTTTTTTTTTTTTTAAGAACTGACATTGATTGCATTTTATACATCTGCAGAGAGAAGAGCTGAAGCTACTGCTGCTTTTCAGGGATTTTCCTCCTCGGAGAGACGCTGCGTCCAGATGTTCTGCAGGTAAACGCCGCAAACGGGGAGGAAAAATCAGACACAAGCGTGACTCTTTGTCCATTATTGCAATAAAGGCTATTGTGTTGTTTGGAGACAGCTTTGTGAGATTTGGCATTTTGAAAAATGAGCTTTTACGTCTCCGTTTTCAAAGCAGGTTTACATCCTTTGTGTTTGTGTCTTCGTTCAGTGTGAGGAAGGCATTCATATTCACTGTCAAAGCACTGAGAGGATAAAGATGTGAGTACTGAGTGGTAATTGATTCCTAAAGGGCCGTATTGTGCCAGACAGTGTGTGCGGTCCGCATGTGTGAGTCTATCAGGTGAGACGGTGATGTGCCAGATTCAGTGAAAAGCCTCATTATTCATGCAAGAACTGAAACACACCAGACAACAGGCTTTAATTAGCAGTTTTTTTGTCAGCACTTTGTGTCTCTTTTGGAAAATATTAGTATTTATCTCTCATGAGTGTCATCTGGGCGTTAAAGGGGTGCTTTGGATGTTGTATTCAGCATTGAACCTGCAGTAGAGTTTGGAGAAACAGGAAAAAAATGGACATTGCTGCATAAGGATCTTCAGACAACTATACTGCATGCTTAGTAGGAACAGAGTGTGAATGTCCAGGTTTCATACCGCTAAGGATGAAGATGGGTTCTGGATCCCAGAGATGAACATGTAGTGATGTAAAATGTGGTTATTGGCTCCAAAACAAAAGCAAAACACCTTTTAAAGATCCTAGCTAAAGCTGGCGAAGCTTGCACCGACGTGGGCTGAAAGGCCACTCGGCAAGGAAGAGGAAAAAGATAGGTTACAGTTTACAGATGCACTCAAAGACAAATAGTGTAGCTTTTTGGAGACATGTCATGTTGGAGCTAAAACTTTAGTGTTTAAAGCAACATTTCATCATTGGCCAGTGAGTTAAAGCTGAGACACAGACAGGTCACCCAAACAGACCCAAAGCCTCCAGCCAAATAAGTTATAAAGTGGCTTCAAAACAACAATGTCAATATTTTTGAAAATTTTTTCCAGCAAACTTTTGTGAGATGTTTTTGGAAGGAAACCCAAAAAGTTGAGCAGCACCCCGCTGCAGTCACAGGTTCACACCAGAAAGTTTTAGACATTTCTTCTTCTTTGTATAATATGCAGAGACCGAGAGAAAGGTAAGGAAACCTAAGGTCATTGTATTTAATACCTAAACCTGTGGTTTATCCCCTCCCCTGAGGGCTAACCCTAACGTTGGTGGATGAGGAACCTAAACGACATCATTAACTTCTGGTTGGGCCGGACATTCGGTATGTGCTTCTGGCATTGATAGTAAAAATGACACCACCTTGCTACTGTAGTCGGTACTCTTGAAAAAGTTGGATCCAAGTTAAACAGTTTAAATATCAGCTGCACCAAGGATTAAATACATTAACAGTATAAATTGCAAACATTTGGAGAAAATTAAAGAAAAAAAAACTATTGAAAAAGGATATTTCTCTGCTTATTCTGGCATTTTAGCAAATGCAAAGAATAATTTAGGCAAGCCTAACTCACCTAAAACAGGAAACGTTTTTAAAGTTAAACAGTAAGACAGAAAAAGGTAATTTATTTTTTACGGCATATGTAAATATCTGGTTTGGACTGTTAACAATGAGGCAGCGCTGCCGTGCAGGAGAGGGCTGCGGATGCTTGTTATCAGTGTGCCAGGTTCAATGTCAGGCCACCGTGAAGGCTCGCAGGCGACCCAGAAGAGATTTACACTCTGTGATGTGTGTTTTTTTTTCAAGAGAAAGAGTTTCTGTGTGTGAGTTAAACAAACAAGAGTCACGGTCGAACACACTGAGTCGGAGGCCTGAGTGTAGGTAAGAAAGAGATTCTGGAGCTGAGAGAGCTTGAGAGGGTTTCTGTCGGGCAGACAGCTTGACAGAGCTGGTTGTCCTCCTGTGTGTTATCTGCAGAAGCCGGTGGTCCCACTCACGTGCCGCTGAGACCACACACCGACCCATCAAGGCCCACAAGAGCATACACACCTGGTGCGACTTCTGCAGCAGGATCCACGTGCACATTTCCAAAAAGGCTGCAAACGCCCGTTCATCTTTGCTGGGATCTGATGTTTAGACCTCAGGATCTTCTGGAGCATCTCAGGTACCAGCCAGCACATTTTAATGGTCAAAATATCGGACTAACGTCGAGCTGTACCGAATAATGAGGACCTGTTTACCTCGTGTCGGCCCTTGTTAGGGCATTTTCTCACAACTGTAAACAGAACAGAATAAATTCAGAACATCAGTATTCTCAGCTCAAGCAGGTGCACAACAGAGTGTCAGAAATAATGGCAGATTTCTGAATTTAAAGTGGCTCCAATGCACGTAGCTTTCAGAGGCAACTCTTCAGCAACTCCCCGGGTAATGGGCAACAAACAAGAAACGTTTGAGACGCTCTCGGCTGGTGTTGTTGTTTTGATGTTTCTCTGCTCCTAAAAAGTCTAATAATGAATCTTATAATGGTCTTTCTAAAGTGGCAGGAATACATATTTAAAAAAAAAACAGATAAGCTATTGACTCTTGTTTTCTTTAGCTTTTGGACTTTACTTCCCCAATAAACTACCCAACAAAATCAATGACACAATGGAAAAAAACGGTTCTTTTACCTGTGCAATGTAGTAGCCATCCATCCACTGTCTGTGAGAGAACTCACCCTTCCACAAGGAGAAGATGCAGACTCCATACAAAAAAAAAAAGACCTCAGGTCGGGATTCAAACCCAGGACCTTCTTGTTGCAAGGCTGCAAAGAAGAGAGGCTACCAACTACTCCAATTTGCAGCCTGCAAAATAACTTTTATTTAAATGAACGTCTAATAAGCGTGGAAAACTAACAACACCCACCGAGGTATGTTTGTGGTTGAAACGTCCTCTTCTTGTGCATCGGAAATTATATGACTAATAATTTAACAGTTAATTAAGTCTTTACATCTTTGCTCAGGTGGAAATACATCACAGACTGACACACTCCTGCCAGCATTGTGGCATTTATAATCCCTTTTTATTTCACGAATTTGAATGTCCCTGCCCACAGGGGCCATTGTGATGGGTTTATTGTTCAGTTATCTATCCCCGGCACTGTCTCCGTCCACGGCTGTCCCTGGTGGCTCTGTGCACCCCCGAATGGCATGAAGGCATCTGTCACACCAAACATTGTTTCTATAACAACCATCATAGAAGTCTGTAGAGTTCAGGCTTCTGTAAAGTCGCTGTAGCTCAGGCTTTTACTAATTTTAAACCGTTAGCTAGTGTGTGTTTTCTCTAGCTAGTGCATCACCGTTACCATTACCTTAACAAAGTTTTAAAACATGCATATTCCATGACAGAGAAAGGAATGAAAACAAAGCAACTTTGCCGTAATATTTTCAGTCTTTATGGAATCTGCTTAGATTGACTCTTGGTACATTCAACCCATTAATAATTTAAACAACTTTTGGGTGGGTACCAGTCCGACATTGTGCAGGAGTTAGAGACCAGCACTCACCAAAATCCAGCCCTTTGTTGTGGCCGTCTGACTGAACAAGCAGCCTAATTTCAAACAGCTTCTTACACCTTTTGTTGTTCCACTGATTTTGTTTTTAAACACTTGATACTGAAAGTAACTCTGAGCCTTCTTCCTGCAGTGACACCAACTTCTACACTAAAGAGTGTTGTGTTAGCACCCGGGTGTGTTGAGATCACTGTTTGAGTCACTGATTGGCAAGTTTCTGCTCAGAGCCAATCATGAATCAAATATCTTTGTTGTCATTATGTGTAACCATAATGACATTTTTGATGAGACAGACACCGGCTCAGAATGCACACAGTTTACACATAACACGACATAATCTTTACAAACCTTTTCTTTTTTTGACCAAAATCTGATTGCACTGACTAACAACACTTCTTCGGAAGCTCAGGCTGAAAGTTGTCATATTCTGACTTTCCGTTGATTCCTAACACAAAGATTTTGGAATATTCTTTGCAAACTCTGATGATTTTTTTTTTTTTACAAGTTACATAATATTACCAAATTATGATATGTTGTCACTAACCTATTCTATTCTATCCCATTGCAACGGTTATTATTCTTTATGTCATGTAATGTTTTCACACATATTTTTAATTCAGGTCAGTTAACAGTCACTTGCATTGTCGTGAACTTTCGAGCAATCTCTCATACTGAGCGTGCATGTGATGACGGGTAGGAAGAAACCTCCAGCAGAATCAGGCTCAGTATTAGCGACCATCTGCAGCGACAGACTGGGGGGGGGTTCGAGAAGACAGGTGCTGCAGTAGTGGCTTAATCTATGAGCATTGGCTTCAGCTAGCAGAAACAAATTCCCAGGTAAACGTATGAACTCTGAGCCAGTTGTTAAATCTATGCAGAGAAAAACAGAGTACACATAGAAAGTTGCAATAATAGCTTCTTTAGTTGCTTTGTTTAAAAAAAGAGGATTCAACACAGAAAGAGTGGGCCAAGTGAATCAACTGTAAAAAGTAAGCTCAGCCAATGGCCCCATACAGGTAGGTTTTACAGCTTTACAGAAATTCCTGGCTAGCTGTTACTTCTATGAAGAGAGAAACAACAATAACTGAATAGAATGTGTAGTGACTACTTGTCTATGGAAAAACTTAAAAGTAAACGAACAAAAATTAAATGTAAATCAAATAGTTACTTGATGAATAGTGGGTTTCCGGGTTTACGCAGTACAAAAAATTCTCAAAATACGTCAAAAAATGCAGTTCTGAGAGTTTATTCCAGGCCTCTTCAGGGAAAAAATAAACATGATACAAACTGAAAAACTACTTGCTGCCTTGGCTGCCCTGGTTTCAGCCTTTGTGCTCGCTTCACCTGCTACTCACTGACTAACCAGGCTGAGTGACTTGCTTCCTGAAAGGACTGGTAGACTGCCAGACTGCAGCACTGGAAGACTGGTAAAAAACCATAAGCCCACCCACTTTCCATCCTGAGCTATCTGGAGTCCATGTATTTATACACCAGACACACCCAAAACCCAAACAAAATCAATTAACTAATTAAACAATTTACTAAGAAATAATTGTATTCTAAACAACTGTATTCTAAATGCAACAAATAACCAAATAAATACAAATGAACTAAATAATCTGAGTTCTAAAACAAAAATAGAGAAATGGCTCCTACACTCCGGCCCCTAATTGTGCATTACATCACAATTACTTCTCTAACTAAAGGAGCTATTCTAACAACAATTTCAATACAAATATTTCAATGCAAATCTTCTGGGTTCTTCATTCTTCTTTATGATGAGCCTGCAAAGAGATTGGATATAGACAGAGAGAAAGGAAGAGAGAGAAAGAAAGAATAAAATGTCCTTAGTCCGCAGATGCTTCCAAAAGCAAGCAGAGCTTCGTCACTGGTCTCTCCAACACACTGGTTTTGGTCCGAAGTTGCACTGAACGAACCAGTCCTCGTGCATCAGCGTTGACCGCCAGGACTCTCCCCATCTGCCAACATCCTCTGGGTGCCGTCACATCTGCAATCAGGACAATATCGCCAGCAGTGATGTTTCTTCTCGGTCTCATCCATTTTTGTCTTTCCTGCATCAAAGGCAAATACTCAGAGATCCATCTTTTCCAAAACAGTTCAGCCATATACTGTACTTGTTTCCAACGTCGTCTGAGGTATAGATCTTGCTTTTGAAACAGTCCGGGTGGCATAACAGGTTTGTTCTTTAGTGTCAGGATGTGATTTGGTGTGAGGGCTTCTAAATCATTTGAATCGTCAGAGACCAGTGTGATGGGTCTATCATTCAAAATGGCTTCAGCCTCACAGAAAACAGTTTGCAAAGTTTCATCATCCACAACCTGCTGTTTTAGAACTGAGGTGAGTATACTTCTGACAGAACGAATCAAGCGCTCCCAGACACCACCTTGATGTGAAGCTACCGGTGTATTAAAGTGCCAGTTTATGCCATCTTGGACCAGAACTCTTTGTATTTTGCTCTGGTTCAAGGCAGCCAGATTTTCTCTTAGTTCTCTGTTGGCTCCCACAAAATTTGTGCCGTTGTCTGACCTGATGGAAGAGACTGGACCACGTCTACAGATGAATCTTCTAATTGCATTGATACAAGAGTCTGCATCAAGGGTATGAGCCACCTCCAAATGAACAGCACGACTTGTTGGGCACGTGAATATTATCCCATACCGTTTGAGCAGACTTCTGCCTCTCTTAACATCAATGGGGCCAAAATAATCAACTCCCACATCTGTAAATGGAGCTTTGTCTGGTGCAACCCTTTCCTGGGGTAAGTCAGCCATTTTTTGTTCCAAAAGCTTTCCTCTATTTTTTCTACAGGTCACACAATCAGACAAGATTTTTCTGGCAGCAGAGTTTCCATTGATTATCCAGTATCTCTGACGCAGCCTGGACAGCATGTGGTTTCTTCCTGCATGACCAAGCAGATGGTGAATGTAGAACAGAATTAATGTTGCCACATGCATGTCTTTGGACAGGATGACAGGATGTTTAGTTTCAGACGGCATAGCAGCTCTTTTGAGGCGTCCACCCACTCTGAGGACTCCATTGTCCAACACTGGATCAAGTCTGTACAGCTGGCTGTCTTTAGAAACAATCCTGTTGACTTTGATCGAGGTGATCTCTGGACCAAACCTGCGATGTTGTTCAAACTGAATAATGAAATGCTCATCTTTAGCCAGATCTTCAGATGTCAAACACTGCTTCTTCAGCCTAGCTTTAAATTGCTGCATCTTTTGTGACACCTTTTCCTGCTTGGTGTTTCCATCTTCTGCTGACTGCTGTAACATGGCAGAAAACTCTTGTCTTTTTTGAGACAACAAAATAAGGAGTTTTTTGAGCTTTAAAACCCAAGCTACAGATGTCTTTAGCTTTGCCCAAGATGAGAAATAGGAGATGAAAACACTGGTAGGGCATTTAATCTTCTCAACAACAGCGTTGATAGTCACATTCTTTTTTATTTCAGAATCATCAGCAGGAAGAGAGTCATACCTTACTTCCAGTTTAGGCCATTTATCTTCAGACTCAAGCAGGAACTTAGGACCATTAATCCATTTACTTTGCTCCATAAAGTCTTCCGCTTTCATCCCTCTTGATGCTTCATCAGCTGTAGGCAAAGATTTCAGGCAATCATCCACATAGAAATTATGCTTAATTGTACTGACCACTTCGGCTGGAAATTGCTGAGCATTATCTTCTGCTGTTCTTCTTAATGCATAATTTGCACAGCTCGGCGAGGACACTGCTCCAAACAGATGCACTGTCATTCGATATTCTTGTGGAACTTGTGATGTGTTACCATTGGGCCACCAGAGGAAGCGAAGAAAGTCTCTATGTTTCTCTGGAACATAGACCTGGTGAAACATGGCTTGAATATCTGCCATAATGGCAATTGGCTCTTGTCTAAAGCGCACAAGGACTTCCACAACTGAGTTGGTCAGATCTGGTCCTTGTAACAGCTGGCAATTCAGTGAGGTCCCCTTGAATGTTGCAGCACAATCAAAAACAACTCGTAGTTTGCCTTTTCTGGGGTGATAAACACCATGGTGGGGTATATACCACACTTTTCCCTCACTGCCCACTAAGCGATCACTTGGAACAACTTCAGCATATCCATTACATATCATGTCATCCATAAATGCAATGTAGTCTTTCTTGAAGGTGATGCTCTTATCAAACTTCCTTTTAAGGCTTTGAAGACGTTGCTCTGCAATACAGCGGTTCACTGGCAAGGTGGAATTTTCAGCCTTAAAAGGCAAATCAATGCAATAATGTCCATTGATTAAATGTGCTGTATTGTTCATGATATCCATAAACTTGATATCTTCTCTGGACATTTCAATCTGTTCTTGGGATGTTTTTTCATTGAAATCATGATTATATTGTTCAATCAACATTGTTTCCAGATTTTGTACAGAAATCCTGTTTGCGGTGAAAGCATGACAGTCTGTCTTTCTCCTTTCACTCCTAAGTGGTCCATTGATGACCCATCCAACTCGAGTCCAAACTGCATATGGGCCATCATCCTGGCTGTTTATCAGCTCCCACGGCTCCATTACTTTAGGTGCGTCTGTGCCAATGAGTAAATCTACATCAGCATCTAAGTTGTGGAGCTTGATACTTTGCAGGTATGGCCACTGGTTAATGTCCTCCTGTTGTGGAACATTTCGCTTTGAAACAGGCATTCGTTTTTGTGTCATGACATCTGGAAGCTCAATGAAATCATTTTTATCAAACGCTGCTACTTGCAGTCCAGAGATGATGTTTGTACTCACAATGTCTTTATGACCCATCGTTTGCAGCTGAATGCTTGTTCTCTTGCCCTTCAGTTGCAGCCTTCTGGCCAGACTTTCTGTGCAGAATGTTGCTGTGCTGCCCGGGTCCAGAAATGCATATGTCTGCACAGTTGTGTTGGTTTTTGGACTCCTAACTTGAACTGCAACAATAGAGAGAATTGAATTATCTTCATCACAGACCCTAATATGACTACAGGTTTGAGTCATTGTGGACGTGGTTCTCAGAGAATTCTGTGGACATCTGGAGAAAGCTTTTGTGGTTTCCTTGTCAATGTGCAGGACACTGGGATGTTGTTGGTGACAGACAGTACAGATCAAGCGACCTCTGCATTCTTTGCTTATGTGTCCCACCTTTAAACAGCCAAAACACATGCCTTTTTCCTTAATAAAGTTCACTTTATCCTTGTGTGGCTTGTCTTTGAACTTAAAACATTTGTCAACTGAGTGATTACTTTTGAAACAATACAAACAGTTGTGGTTTTTAGAGGACTTCATCTCATCTTCAGATGATTCATTATTCACTGAAAGGACTTTTGTGAAAAAGCTGCTCCCCTTTTTCTTTAGTTTTGTAAGGCCGCTACTGGGGTTTTTAGAGCTGAGCTGTTGAACATCAGTGATATTGCCAAACAACGGATCAGATGCAATTTTAACCTGCTTTTCAACAAAAGCAACAAGATCAGTAAATAGTGCTCTTTGATTCCTTTTTTCTTGCAGGTCACAGGCTGCATTTCTCCATCTTTCTCTCATTTTGTAGGGAAGCTTAAAGATTATGCTCCTCATATTTGAAGGCAAGTCCAGTTCTTTCATATGAATGAGGTGTTTCGTTAAATTTGAGCATCCCTTAAGAAACAGAGCAAATGCTTGCAGTGATTTAATATCCTCACTTTTAATAGCTGGCCAGTTGTTAATTTTATCCATATAGGCCTGTGCAATCTTGTATTCATTTCCAAAATGTTCAGAAAGAAGATTTTTAGCTTGAAGATAGCCCAATTCCGATGGTAAATGCTGGCAACTATGCACAAGGTCTCTAGGTTGTCCCCTAGTGAATTGTTCTAGAAAGTGCAAACAATCGCTCAGGTTAGATGTTTTGGCCTCCACGCTGTTCTCAAAAGCTCTTATGAATGATTTGTATTCAAGAGGGTTGCCATCAAAAATTGGAATGTTTCTTGGTGGCAAGACCGAACTCTGACTCTGCTGAACCAACATGGCAGTGATGTCATTTTGCCTTTGCATGATGTTAATTATACTGGTTTGATGATCCAATTTTTCCAGTTGTGGCTTTACACTTGTGTCTGGACTTTGAACATTTAGTTGAACATGGACACTTTGTGGCTCAGTGTTTTGAATTGCTGACTTATGTTTCAATCGAACAACTGGATGCTCAGAGATTGCAGAGGACATTTTAACAACGTCCATGTCCTCAGGGACAAATATGTTGGCACTTGGATTAAGTTTTGGCGCCGACTTACAAATACCCCTTTTAATGTAAGAGTTCATGCCATCAGAACATTTCGAGCCACCTTGTGAATTTATTTCTAATACGCGAAGCTTTGCATTAGCAGCCGCTAGTTCCGCCTCAAGTTCAAATTGCTCCTTTTCTTGCTTTAGCTTCTCCTCCATGGCTTCAAGCTGATGCTTCCTTTTGAGAGCTGCAGCACGCTCCAGCAGCGCTGCTCTTTCAGCCTCTGCTCTTTCAGCCTCTGCTCTTATGCGTGCAGATGCAGTGGAAGAGACACGGGACAATTGAGAGCATACATTGGACTTTACAGAGCACACATTGGAAACACTGTCTTCAGGGTTAATTAAATATTCAGCGTTGTCTTTGGCTTGGTCATCAGCATTTGGTATCACAAAGAGCTCACTCAGTTCACATAACCAGCCCTTGACACGTTCAGTAAACGCCAGGTAAGTACTCATTTTACTTTGAAAATGTTCATTTTGTTTCTTAAGTTCATCAGAGGGGAGTGGCAAACTTGTTAATTGTTTATGCGACACCTCTGCATCCTCACAACATTGCATAAATGTAGTCAGAAGTGACTTGACTGAGTCAGCGTTATCCTTGGAGTCCATCAACACATTTAAATCATCTTTTATCCGTTTTGCTTGTTTCAATTTAGCAGTTCTTTTATCTTGGCATGTTTTCAAATATGACATCAAGCCTTTCTCAGTGAATTTAATGCTTCTTTTGGATGAAACCTCTGAGTCACTCTTTGCCATCTGTGGTTTTGTTACATCAGACATTTTTGCACAAACTTTAAACTGCATGTAACTTTGTTGTTGCCTTTGTTCCGTTTATATTTCAAATCCACTTGCTTTGTTTAGGAGTGCAATGCTTTAATTCAATCTTTAACTCATCTTCATGTTGACAAACTTGTACTTTAACATTGATTGCTATCATCAAACTCCAATCGTCTGGCCGTTTTTCCTTTACAGCATTAGCAATCTTTGTACATACCGTTGTCATCGAAGAGGGACATGAGTGTTTGTGGCTTATATCTGAGGCACCTCATGGCTTGTGGGCGTGGCACTTCCTCCTCCTGACATTGTCCAAGAACAAAGAAGTGGAATCCTCCATGGCTTTACCATCCACTCATCAGCAGATTTGAGATCGTTGAAAACAAAGGTCCAAGGCCGGGTTTTTTACTTGTTGTAGTGACTACTTGTCTATGGAAAAACTTAAAAGTAAACGAACAAAAATTAAATGTAAATCAAATAGTTACTTGATGAATAGTGGGTTTCCGGGTTTACGCAGTACAAAAAATTCTCAAAATACGTCAAAAAATGCAGTTCTGAGAGTTTATTCCAGGCCTCTTCAGGGAAAAAATAAACATGATACAAACTGAAAAACTACTTGCTGCCTTGGCTGCCCTGGTTTCAGCCTTTGTGCTCGCTTCACCTGCTACTCACTGACTAACCAGGCTGAGTGACTTGCTTCCTGAAAGGACTGGTAGACTGCCAGACTGCAGCACTGGAAGACTGGTAAAAAACCATAAGCCCACCCACTTTCCATCCTGAGCTACCTGGAGTCCATGTATTTATATATGGAGCCAGATGGGTCTCGATATTCACAAATGCACAAATAAATCCACACACACACAGGACAAGATCCACGCAAGCACAGGCCCGATTCATGCAAGCACAAAAAAATCCACACGTGCACAAAAAAATCCACACGTGCACAAAAAAATCCACACGTGCACAAAAAAATCCACACGTGCACAAAAAATCCACACATGCACAAAACAATCCACACGTGCACAAAAAATCCACACATGCACAAAACAATCCACACGTGCACAGAACAAGACCCACACATGCACAAAACAATCCACACACACACAGAACAAGACCCACACATCCACAGCTCTAGGCTTTAAACTTCACAGCATTTGTGTGTGGATTTTTGAGACTGTCCTGCCGTCTTGGGATTCACACAAGCATTTTTTTTCAAACAGAGAGTGGTTTGCAACCAATCAGAAGCCTCCCTTGTATAAGCCAATCACTGGAAAGTACTCCACGTGGGCTGACTTACTCATAAGCCAATCACATTCAACCTGTTCAGGAAGCGCGTAGTATGAACACAATGTGCTCTCAGGCTTCAGCGGGCAGCAGCCGTTTGTCTCCCTCTCTCTCCGCAGGTGTTTGCACATGAGCGGAGGCGCCCAGCTGCAGGTGTCCGCTCCCCCCCCCCCCCCCCCCGGCCTCAGAGCCGACGTCAAAAAACACTTCTCTGCTCCCTTCAAGTCGCTTCGGATCCGCCCGCAGCGCTCCTTGGTCTCTGAGCTCCCAACATCTAACTCCGCGGGCCTCTTCCGTCTGATCTCCAGCCGGCCAGCAGTGATTCCCTCCGAGCTCTCATCGGCCTCGCCGTTACCTGCTTCTCCTGTGCTCTGACGATTCGCCTCTGGCGCCCATGTCCCGCCAGCCCTCTGGCGGATAGGGCGGTAAAGTTGGATATTAAAGCTCCCGGAATCAGCGGCATCTCGCTCACGGTTGATCCGGCTGATGGACCCCGATTTCAGCCAGCATCTCTCAGCTGCTCCCTCCTCTCACACGCTGTGGGAACTAAGCACTCTTGAGAAATAAAAATCAATAAATTTCATCTCTTGGGATCAGCTAAGATAAAACGAATATAAAATCATGCCAATAAATAACATCTGTAAGGCACACTGTTTTTATTCTATTTTAATCTGTTAATTTTTTAAAGATATTTGTAAGACAAAAGTTGGGATTTTTCTTCAATAGCTCCCTGGTCATGTGACTCACTGACTCAAAACCTGTGTTAAATTGTTCTATATTAGCCTGATGGGCCACACATTTTTATTCCATTTTAAGCCTTTTTATATTTTAAGATTTATTTATAATTAAATATTTCTTCAATAGCTTCCAGGTCACTGACTCCAAATCTATGTGAAATTGTTCTACATTAGCTAGATGAGGCACAACCTTGATGTTGAAACAAAGGACAGTTTCATTGACATAACAATTTCACACAGATTTGGAGTCAGTGAAATATTTAATGAGTCACATGACCAGGGAGCTATTGAAGAAAAATCGCAACTTTTGTCTTTACAAAGTTTTGTAAAGACAAAAGTTTTTGTCTGTACGGCGAGGCCGATGAGAGCTCGGAGGGAATCACTGCTGGCCGGCTGGAGATCAGACGGAAGAGGCCCGCGGAGTTAGATGTTGGGAGCTCAGAGACCAAGGAGCGCTGCGGGCGGATCCGGAGCGACTTGAAGGGAGCAGAGAAGCGTTTTTTGACGTCGGCTCTGAGGCCGGGGGGGGGGGGAGCGGACACCTGCAGCTGGGCGCCTCCGCTCATGTGCAAACACCTGCGGAGAGAGAGGGAGACAAACGGCTGCTGCCCGCTGAAGCCTGAGAGCACATTGTGTTCATACTACGCGCTTCCTGAACAGGTTGAATGTGATTGGCTTATGAGTAAGTCAGCCCACGTGGAGTACTTTCCAGTGATTGGCTTATACAAGGGAGGCTTCTGATTGGTTGCAAACCACTCTCTGTTTAAAAAAATGCTTGTGTGAATCCCAAGACGGCAGGACAGTCTCAAAAATCCACACACAAATGCTGTGAAGTTTATAGCCTAGAGCTGTGGATGTGTGGGTCTTGTTCTGTGTGTGTGTGGATTGTTTTGTGCATGTGTGGATTTTTTTGTGCACGTGTGGATTTTGTTGTGCACGTGTGGATATTTTTGTGCACGTGTGGATTTTTTTGTGCACGTGTGGATATTTTTGTGCACGTGTGGATTTTTTTGTGCACGTGTGGATATTTTTGTGCACGTGTGGATATTTTTGTGCACGTGTGGATTTTTTTGTGCATGTGTGGATTTTTTTGTGCTTGCATGAATCGGGCCTGTGCTTGCGTGGATCTTGTCCTGTGTGTGTGTGGATTTATTTGTGCATTTGTGAATATCGAGACCCATCTGGCTCCATATTTATACACCAGACACACCCAAAACCCAAACAAAATCAATTAACTAATTAAACAATTTACTAAGAAATAATTGTATTCTAAAGAACTGTATTCTAAATGCAACAAATAACCAAATAAATACAAATGAACTAAATAATCTGAGTTCTAAAACAAAAATAGAGAAATGGCTCCTACAGAATGCATAATTGGAGAGTAGTAGGAAAAAGTAGCATAGTAAGATAAGGAGGAAAGTGTGTCATCCAGCCACCTAAACTTATAGCAACTTAACAACGGAGATAGCTCAAGATAATCAGCACCACTTTAACTAGAAGCTTTATAAAATACAAGCACAGAGTTAATATTTGACATGGTGTCTGCCTCACCGTCAAAGGCTTGGACCTGCTTCCACAGGATAGGAGCCTGATCACCAAAAGACCTTCCTCCCATTTTCATACTTCACAATCAACTTTTGATTCACAGATGTAACATGGAGGTATTATCAATAACTGTAAAACACAGAAACTTCTGAAAAGTCCTTTGTTATCATACCCTGAAACTGGTTCCTACAGTTATTAGGGGCCCCAGTAACACACCTGCTAGGTGTGAAATTGATTAGCCAACGTGACAAATTAAAATATTTGAGGGAATGTTTAAATGATAAGAATGATGCAAAATGTGCCTCATTCTTTCAATGGTTTAAATAAAATCTAATAATTTCGCGAAAATTAAAACAAGCTGTACAATTACAAAGTACTCTCTCGTTTACCACAGATCACAATGTCATCTGCAAACATCATAGCGGATAAAGATTCCCGTCGAACCTCGTATGTCGACCTGTCCTTCACCACAGCAAACACGAAGGGTATCAGAGCCGATCCTCGATGCAATCCCTCTTCCTCCTTGAACTCCTCTGTTACACGTACAGCACACCTCACCACTGTCCTACAGCTCTTATATATGTGCCGGACCACTCTAATGTACTTCTCTGCTACCCCAGACTTCCTCATGCAATGCCTCTGCTCCTTTTTAGTATAGTTAATACAGTTAATGTTGCCCCAGAGCTCATGGGGAAAAAAAAAAGAACAGACATTTTTAATCATTATATTGCTGTAAATACAGAATGGTGGTGAATGGCTCAGTTTCCAGCGTTGTGTTCGTCTTTGTAATATTTTGTGCTTTGATGGCTGAGCACAGAGGATGAAGCCGACGAGTTTGCTTGTTTTTGTACTGAGTTGCCGTCCTTGCCGAGTTTTTGTTTTATGTTTAGATGCCCCAGTTAAAACTCACAGCTTTCTTCTTCAAGCTAATATTAGCCTGAAATCAACACTCATACAAACAAATTTTACATATGCAAATATTACTGCATGCATATATAATCAGGGTTAGTTGACTCACTGCAACCAATAAGGAGGGTGCAAAAAAAAAACAAGACTTTCATGAAAAGGCTGACAGGATTAGTTTGCTTAATATACTAAGTATAGTTATATTATTTAATTTGGAGACCTGGGAATTTAACACGTTGCCTTGCAAAGGTTTACATACCCACTAAACAATTTCCCATTCTGTCGTTTTATAACTACACACTTGGATTTGATTAAATGTGAGAATGCTTAAGAGTTGTGAATATGTTTGCGAGGCACTGTATGCTCAAAATGCACCAGAGAGCTTGAGCTTTCACAGTCTCATATTGTAACTGTGATAGCAGAAATAAAGCCTAGTTCTACACATGTATTAGCCAAAAAAAATGGGCAGCTTAAAACATATTGGAACATTTGAGGGCTGTTTCCTCTTCACCCTATCACTGATCTCTGTTTGATGTGCTCCGATGACTCTTTTATCCGAAGGCTGAGCCAATTGTCAGCAACCACAACAAGGCACCAAAACGCTACATGACACAGAGACAAACAGGGTTTCTGTTCCATCCTGGCATTTTAATTTACATGAACTGTGGCTGAGATGGGCCAGCCGTAAAAAAAAAAAGGAACACTAAAATTGTCAAAAGTGAGTAATCTTTTTAATTTAGTCGGTATGCGCGTAATGATGAGGAACACACTGAATAGGGCTGAATCAGAAGCATGAAAAAAAATTATCTTATTAGGAAAAGAGCCAATGTGAGGACACTCTTGAGTTTTACATTACCTCCAACATCATGATTCATATTTCAGTGACATTAACAGCTGCCTCTAGTGCAGATACGTCATCAACACATGCATAATAGGGCTTAAAATGTCAATAGGAAAATGAATGAAAGTACCTGCTATGTCACAGAGAACTTAGGAAAAATTAAGCCAAAGCCACGGTGAAAACACAAAATCGAAATCTATAACCACCATAAGGTAAAACCGGTTTCAGGGGAACGTAATATACCGTCCATCCATCATTAACTTTTATGCTCCAGCTCAAACAGCACAAGAGGATTTCAAGAATTGGGAATTCAGTTTTTTTTGGGGGGGGGAAATGGGTACTAAAAAAATATATATTAAAGATATTTAGTGATTTATAATGGAAAACTCATTTTAACTACTATAATTCTTTGTGCTCATGGATAATATTAGTATTTTCTTATGCTAAAGATTTTAATAGGTGTTGCAATTAGTTGTAGCAAGAAGGTCCCGGGTTTGATCCAAGCTTGGGACTGTCAAAAAATTACAGTAACACTGATTCTGATAAATTTCTCTTTTTAGTGCAAGACTGGGGAGGAAATATCTTAAACCAGTGGAAAACAATGAAAATGACACTTTCAAAGGATTTCTATGCCGGGGAATGAAGAAATAAAAAAGAAATACACGTAAACCAAACATTATGAATGGTAATCAATGCACAAACAATGTCGAAAGGAGATTGCTCTGTTTTATTCTAGGTTGTTTATTTACCACAAATACAAAAACCTGGCCAGGATAAATGCCATTTTTATCAAAACAAATATAGGGAAAAACAATTAAATTTATCCAAGGATCCTCGAGAGCAAACATGTATGTACAAATTTTATAAAACCCTCAATTTCAGGATTTTTTTTTTTTTGTACCATGATTGTTTTTTTTTTTTAACTGTCCTGTATTCAGATCATTATGTTTTTCAGCATTGTCCTTGGCTTTCTTTCTCCTCTGAACAGCTTTTGTTGTGCCATTTGTTAAGTTAAAACTAATTGTTTCTGGGTTCCCTCAGGACTTTGGTTTGCAACTGGATTTTTTTTTATTGCTGTACCAGGAGTAGCATAAGAACAAACTAAACTTTGAGTTACCTGTGACCCAATAGCTCAACAGGCTTCAGTTTATCTTGTTGTTGTTTTTTTTTTTTTTTTTAATCTTTATTTTTGTTTTCTAATATTGCTGCAGGTGATGCCTCAGGAACTAACGCCACCAAAAACACCTCCTGAATGTCTCAGACACCACAGAGGTTTTTCATGCCAAAGCAACACAAATTGACATTCTGGCCAAGCATTGTATCGCTAACTGCTGTCATCATCGGGTCCAGATTTTCTTTCCTCATTCAAGGTGAAACTAAGTTGTTATTTAACGAGACAGACTTTAAATTTAAAAATGCTTCACCAAACTCCCTTGTGGTCCTGCACCCTGCACAGCCATTCCCTCACACATGTCATCCACCTATTCACGAGGTCAGGGTTATGCTCTGTGGCAAGCTAAGCAGTTCGCAGAATAATATCAATTCTCCATGGGAAACTAATGAGTGGTGGACATGCCCACTGGCCACAGAGGACACATTTTCTTCCGTCACACTGGGCGTCTGTTGGACCCTGTGTTGTGTCTGTCTGAATGTTTAGAGCTTTTAGCTCAATGCTCAGCCATATGGCCGCTGTTCCGGGAATTTTTTGGGAAACTCCTAACACTCTGTGCCCACACATGGCCCACTCATGCTAGGTCAAGATCGCAAGACAATGCCAAAAAGAATAGAGGTGAATAGAGAGGGATAGAAAAGCTGGTTTTTAAAAGGGTAATTTGTCAGCACAGCACATACAAAGGCACAGATTTGGTGATCATTTCTGGAGCTGTATAAAGCAAAATCGGGGCAAAGGAGGAAAGCGACAGTAACAGTAAAGACACAGATGGAAAAACAACATCGAAGAGGGTGGGGAAAAAAAACATGGTTCATTTGCTAAAAGAAGATAAAGAAAGAGAAGGCGGGTAAAACTGAGGAAAAAACTGAAAAGAAAGAGGAAGGACTTGAAAAGAGAAAAAGAAGTGAAAGAGGGGGAAATGGAAGGGGAGAAAGTGAAGAGGCCAGGTGCTGTGGCAGAGCAGATGGAGAGATAAAAAGGGGGAGGGAGAGAAAGAATGATGGCAAAGGGGGGGAAAAAACAGAGCAGTGAAGTTAATGTCTCAAACATTGTGTGATGGGGCGTGTCTGTTTCAATGCCAGGGAACTTTTCCACACAGTCTTTAAAGAGCCGTTTTTATCTTTTAGCTTGTTTTATTTCTTTGGTTCTTTTTTGCAGTGCTGGAACGATTTATTTCTGCAGCTTTGTCTCACTTTCTTCCTTACAGCGATTCAGTTTTGTAACTTGGCAAACATGATTCTACATCTCTACCCCCCTTAAACTGCAGCTTCTATAGTGTGCAGTCGAATGACATTAAAGGAAAGCAATTTAGCATTTGAACATGGAATAAACAGATTATTGTCAATTTCAAATTAGTTGCAACTGGTACATTTGTTAATGTAGAAAATCTGTTCGCTTGTATTGCTTGTAAATCTGTCAATGTAGGTTCCTTTGTTACAACAAACACATAGCTAGCTAGTACTAGCTAGCCCTAACTAAATGAAAAGTATGTTGGTTTAGCAGTCTAGTCAGACATGCTAGGTTTCTTTGTTACAATGAACATAAAATCATTTAAAAAATGTTTAACAAGAAATTGGCAAACTAAGTGAAAAACAGGGTTCTTCTTTAAATGTTTGGCAGGGCATGAGCTAACAAACTAGCTAGCTAGCTTGCTAATTATCCAATTGAATAATGAAAAAGTATGTTGGTTTAGCAGTCTAGCTAGACATGCTGGGTTTCTTTGTTACAATGAACATAAAATCATTTAAAAAATGTTCAACAAGAAATTGGCAAACTAAGTGAAAAACAGGGTTCTTCTTTAAATGTTTGGCAGGGCATGAGCTAACAAACTAGCTAGCTAGCTTGCTAATTATCTAATTAAATAATGGAAAAGTAGGTTGGTTTAGTGGTTTATCTAGCAGGACACATTAGCTCTCTTTGTAATGAAGACAACAAAGTAGTTTAAAAATGTTTGGCAGTACCTTAACTAGCTATCTAACTAACTAACAGAGCTATATGGATAAGTGGTCTGAATAAGCTAGATCAATGTTAACACAGTATTAACCAAAGAAAAGTTGAACAGCATGCATGCAGCATGCTGTTCAAAGTTAAATAAGTTAAATCACATTTTTGTGAGTTACATCTGGGTTATTTTATCCAATAGGCAGTCATGCTTACAACAATGCTAACAACAAAGTTGCAACATAGGTAACATTATAAAGACAATTCAGTGTTCTGTAGAAAAAGCTCTAAATCCAGGTTATTATGATCCAGAACACTGATAAGACCATGAAAACTACCTCATTTGAAACTGGGTCTAAAAGTTGCAGTTTTATTTATTTATTTATTATTTTGACATGTCAATTGGTCCAGTTTAGGCTTAGTTTTTGTGTTTTGGCCTTCATCCTCATTACACAATCATTGACAAAACCTAAATTAGGTTAATTTAGGCATTAAGAGTGTGAGCCACCAGAACTGACAGCGACTCCTGGAAATATGTCCAAAAGTTTTCAGAAAGAACTGAGCGAAAGTCTGGTGTCCTCCAATTTAAGCCTGTTTGTAGTTGCGATGACCCGGATAACTGAGAATTTGCACCAGCAACCTAAATTAGGCTGAACATGTTAGAAATCCTGGGGTTTCTTTCTCCAGTATTTGCTGACAATGCATATTGTATTTCATAATGAAATGTGCCATAAAAAAGAAAAGTCGTCATTTCATGTTTATAATTACATTTTCAACATTCTCATTAAAACTGTATTTATACACTCTTTTGTTAATGTTAATACAATATCAATGCCATATTTCCCTGGTCAAAATAAGTTGTAAGGGTACACAGTGTGGTTGAATATACAATTACATTTTAACTTAATTTAAGACTATTAAGCTGCTTTCACTGTTTCCTATTTAGATGCAAGCATACGGATAAACTTGCTACTTGGCCATAAATTCTAACACTCTATAAGTGGACCCAAGGGTTCAAATAATTATTTGTCAAATTAGCCATTAACCTTCACTTTCGGTTTCATGCAATTTTTGTTGGAGTGTAAATAATGTTATTACCGAGACATTGCTGCTATATTTTAGTAGCTTTGTGTAAAAGCTGTAGCGTTTTTGTGTGCAATACATTATGTATGCAATACAAAAAACCTGCGGTAGCCTCAGATTCAGACTGAGATTAAGATATTTATTGTCACTGTCATAATTTCACAGTTGAACATACCTATGACATATTGTTAGAATATCTTAATACTTAAACATGTATATTATCAATGTAAAAAAGCACAATAACAAAAAAAAACACAAAAGGAATACTATATATCATGATTCCCTGTGTTTGTATTATTAAGCATTATTGCAAATGTTACTTTTCCTCCCTCAAGTTTCTGCGGTTTGATGTTCTTCACATTTTCTTTTATGTTCACTCACAAATTCTCATTTGTCCGACAGCGAAGTCTTGGAGACGGTTTGCCATCGCAGAATACTGGGTGGAAATGGCAAGGCCAATCTCTCTTCTTTTCTGTCACAGAGTCACTGGAGCAGCACAGACATAAACATAATAATCCCTTTGAGCTCCATGGGGGGACAGGATGCCCATATTTGGAAGCGAGGAGAAAGGGAGGCGTGGTGGGCCCTACAGAGCCACGATAGGAAACTTGACATGGCGGAACGGGTGAATTATATCGGAAAGGCTGAGAACAGTTGAGCATCCAGACTGTTGGAGTCGTGTGATTGTCTGTCTGAGGTTGGTTTACTTGCAGTCTCTCATACACACGAACCCAGTTTGGTTGTCTAGCTTCTTTCTGTCTGTTTCCCTGTGTCTATGCCTCTGTCCTTCATGTCATTACTTTCTAGAATGTTTTTTTTTTTAAAACTCATCTGTCATTCATGGTAGCTTTTACATCCTTTTCTACATAGGTGTGGATTTTAGGCCATGAACCTGAAGAAGCCTTTTGGACGAGAGGGGAAATATCTTCAAGAAACAAGAGAAAAAGTCATCTTTCCTTTAGTTCTCGCATTGCATCAACTTAGATGTGCCTTAACTATTTGCTTTTGTGTAATATCTGGTGCTTATCAAATGTTTTAAAGTTCCCAACACAAACTGTTCAATTGATGGACCTGTTTATGATATGTTTAAGATGTGAATTTATCAAGGTATTTGAACCTGACTGCAGAGATAGAATGAAGACCCCTGAGAATGAAAAGGATGGGCACAGAAATATATATATATATATATATATATATATATATATATATATATATATATATATATATATATATATATATATATATATAATCTAAATTCTTGTGGTGTTACAAGTGGTGAAGTACAGCACAGCAAACTCTTGTAGTAAATATAACACTTAATGTGATAGCTTTTTTTCATAAGGTAAGTTGTAGCCAATTGTACAATTTACACAAAGGATTGCTGGAGAACTGAACTTGTTGTCTTTAGACTGGAGATGGCTCAAGCAAGGAAGTGAATGTCTACTAATCCATTTTTTGTCAGATCCTCTATACATGAGACAAGTGATTGGAGGACAAAAATACAGGACAAAAACACATCATGCAAAGGATCAAAGAATGTAACAAAATAGAACTGGATCTAAAACATTGCATTCAGAAAAAAAAAACTGAAAACGACGAGTGACCAAGAGAAAGAAACATGTAATTATTGTTTTGTTTCTTACATACATGGTAACACAAATAAACAAAATATTTTTTTTTTCTTATCCATATAAACCAGTGTCTTACTACAGATACTAGGAGATCACACAGGACTTCAGAGGAGAGCTACACCCGTCACAAGGAGCATTCTGGGTAATCTGTGTGACTCATCGATGTCTCTCCAACACTCTGCGTTCAAAGTGTCCATGGCAACCAACCAACATACCGGCTGATAGGTGCAGCATTACCAACGTCTTTCATTAATGCTTAGACCAAAGGACAAGGTTGTTGGTTTTGTACTCAAGCCTGTGCTTTCTTACCTACAAAACGTGTTAGGCAAATTTATTTATTTATTTATAGGCAAGGCAAATTTATTTATATAGCACAATTCAGTACAGAGACAATGCAAAGTGCTTTACATGGTTAAAATATAGGAATAAAAGCAAGTAGGGATAGAATGTAGAAACAAAAAAGAACATTAAAAACAGTAAAACAGTTTAACTAGAACATTCAAAGACAATTTCAAACAAATGTGTTTTTAATCTCGATTTAAAGGAACTCAAGCTTTCCGCACTTTTACAGTTTTCTGGAAGTTTGTTCCAGATCAGTGGAGCATAGGAACTAAATGCTGCTTCTCTGTGTTTGGTTCTGGTTCTAGATATGCAGAGTAGGCTGGAGCCAGAAGACCTTAGTGGTCTGGATGGTTAATACACTGATAACAAGTCTGTAATGTATTTAGGTGCTAAGCCATTCAGGGATTTATAGACTAACAGAAGTATTTTAAAGTCTATTCTCTGAGATACAGGGAGCCAGTCTAAGGACTTTAGAACTGGGGTGATGTGCTCTACTTTAGCTGCTAGCTGCCAGTAAGGGTACAGTACTGCCAGGTTGGAGACAACATCTGGCTCAGTGTGAGAAAGTAGAAGAAATTATTGCTATACTTGATTTACAATCCAATAGACAAGTCTGGGTTTTGGCTGTTGTCAGGAAAACAACACTTACCTGACAGCATACTGATTTGTGCAGAGAAGGTTACGGTTTGGGGCTGTTTTTAAGGAGTTGGCCCCTTGGTTCCAGTGTAAGTAACGCTTGATGCTTCAGCATACCAAGACGCGTTGGGCAAGTTCAGGCTCCCAGATTTGTGGGAACAGTCTGGGGGATGATTACACGACTCTGCACCAGTGCACAAAGGACGTTCCACAAAGACATGGACTAGTGAGCTTGATGTGGAAACACATGATTGACCTACACAGAGTCGTGACCTCAAGCTCTCACAGAACAAACACCAATGGTATAAATCACATCGGACTGTGTGCCAGTACTTCTCATCCAGCATCAGTCTCTGACCTTACAAATACGATTCTAGAAGTTTCCATAAACACAAAAACGAAAACCTTGTTGAAAACACTCCCAGGACAGTAGAAGTTGCCATTACTGGTAAAGGTTGGCTAAGGTCATATTAAATCCCATGGATTAAGAGTTAGATGCCACTCAATTTTAAACGTGTGTGAGGGGAAACCAGCGAAAATCTTCGGCAATCTAAGGTAGCAGCGACAGCCGGTGATCAATGACTCTAACACAGATGGTTAGTGCACACACAAATATTTCCACAGCCTCACTTTTTTACTAAACACCTAATGGACACAGCTCTGCATTGGCCTTTAAGCACTGCATCTGTCATTTACACACACACACACACACTTCCACACCATCATTATGCTTTCAGTCACACTTGTTCAATAACCCTCTCTTTCCGTGCTCCTGTTTCTGCTTACTTTTCTTTTTCAAGTCCATTTCTCTTTTTCCTCCATCTCCAAAGAACACCTTTTCCTTCCTTTCGCCCCATGCTGCATACTTTCCAGCGTGGATTCCTCTCTGTCTCAGTATGTCCAACTGCATCTCCATCTCCCTTTGTCTGTCCTCCCACCACCTACTCAGGGCGTCATCCTCTGTTGTAAATCTTGTTCCCTGTCCTCTGAGGCTGAGGCTGCCTGCAGCTCACTGCAGAGTGATAGATGGTACAATATTGAGCCTCTGTAAAAGTTGCGACTGAGATCTAGGGTTCTCATAAGAGAAGGGCAGCCGTTGCCTGTAGGGAGGGGAAACGCGGAGAGGAGAGAAAGAGGACAGATGTATACGAAAGCAAATATGAAGAAAACACAAGAAAGACTAAGAATTTATTGAACAAAAGCAAGGGTAGCTGGCAGAAATAAAACACACTGGTGACTCTGATCATGAATAATTTAGGTTCCTTGACAAATGAAAAAAACAGCTGGATAATTTATCTCTGTGATGCACAACCAATATAGTTGACACAGAATTCTTTGAACCAAAAAGGCAGCGTGAAAACATTATAAAATAGCCTTTTGAATACATGTTTACACTAAAACGTTACGTTTATGTGTATAGGACCTACTTGTCTTCTAACTGAGTGATGGCAGGTAGCAAAAGCAATTGATTTCAGCACTAACACAAACAAACTAAATTAAAGTGACTGGTCCAAACACAGAGCTGTGGTGGGACACCAGTTCGGTTGTGTGAGACAAATGACTATGATTCTCATAGATTTACCCAAAGAATCTTAAACACATGAAATATACTGTAAATATCCTAAGCAAAACAAAGAAACGTGGACAAATAGAGAAATTAGGCTTTCGCTAAAGGGTTTTACAAAGGCGACGGTGCCAGATGTACTGTAAATCAACCCAGACTGGACAGACATAGACACCTTTCACAAGAAAACTTATTGCTAAAGACTGTTTAAAGAGTGGCTAAGCATGTTAATAAGTTAAGAGGAACGATAAAGTATGGTTGTGTTGGATACAAAAGAAGTCTGCTTCTTCTTTTCTCTTCCGAGTCTACTCTGCATGTTTTGTTTATTCTGAAGCTAGTTTTTTTTAAAAACAGCAGAAGCAGGTCTCTTTATTAGTGTTTATAGTTGCTTATATTATACCCCAAATAAGCGTCTGCAAGTTAAGAAACGAGCCCAAAAAAACCCACGACTTACGACATTTACAGGCGGACTTGGCAACTGTGCCAAAAAACATTTCACATGATGTCCGTAGCTATTAGCTATTAGCAGTGCCAAATAAATGGAGGGCATGTTTACAGTGTCGCATTTATGACACTCCACAGCTACTGTAGTAGTTATTAATTGCTTAATGGCGAGGTGGTGTGTAATTCATTTAGCTTACCGTTAAAAGGTGTGGGCTTTAATATAAAGAAAGTAAATAAGTAAGACCTCTCTATGGTAGATGAAGGTATTATAGGATGATGAAGTGATGGAAATCATTAGAAGAACAACCACTTTCAATTTCAGTTTGTTTATTTACTCTATACCAGTGGCGTCTCTGGCATGGTAAGTTAAATTGGGCACAAAAACTCAACACCTATTAGCAACAACAATTTTTTTTGTGATACATACAACCTGACTTTGATAATTTTTAAATTAAACAGTTACATTAGCATAACTAACACACTAGAAAAGCTATTTTAAAAGCTACATTTAATTAAAATTTTAACCATAAAATAAAGGCTCGTTAAAAATGCTCATTTACTGAACAAAAAAGATTTGCATCAATCCCTTAATGAGCCAGTAAGGTCAACTAACACTAGATTGTCGCACACTTTCTGGTAGACCGTAAATGTAACGTGCATTTTCAGTATTTTGATTGGACGATCCGAGCTTGGGGCCAGAGGATTTGTGCCCCACTGCTGTCTACTGAGAGCGTGTTGGGCATGCGCACTGCAATTTTAGATGTTCATTATTTAAAGGTAAGGCACATTTATTTGTGTAGCACATTTCAGTACAGAGACAATGCAAAGGGCTTTACATGATTAAAATACAGGAAAATATAACAAAATAAAAGCAAGTAGGAATAAAATGTAGAAACAAAATAAAACATTGAAAAATAGAAACTAAAAGCAAATATTAAAAAACAGTTGGATGACAAAGTTGAACTAATGATGTTTCAGTAAAACAGTTTAACTAGAACAGTCAAAGGAAATCCTAAACGAATGTGTTTGTAATCTCGATTTAAAGGAACTCAGGCTTTCAGCATTTTTACAGTTTTCTGGAAGTTTGTTCCAGATAAGTGGAGCATAGGAACTAAATGCTGCTTCTCCATGTTTGGTTCTGGTTCTAGGTATGCAGAGCAGGCTGGAGCCAGAAGACCTGAGTGGTCTGGAGGGTTGATGCACTGATAACAAGTCTGTGATGTATTTAGGTGCTAAGCCATTCAGAGATTTATAGACTAATAGAAGTATTTTAAAGTCTATTCTCTGAGATACAGGGAGCCAGTGTAAGGACTTTAGAACTGGGGTTATGTGCTCTACTTTCTTAGTCTTAGTGAGGACGCAGGCAGCAGCGTTCTGGATCAGCTGCAGCTGTCTGATCCACTTTTTAGGCAGACCTGTGAAAACACCGTAATCAATTCAACTAAAAATAAACTAAAAAATAAACGCATGGATTAATTTTTCCAGATCCTGCTGAGACATTAGTCCTTTAATCCTGGAAATGTTCTTCAGGTGACAGAAAGCCAACCCTGTAATTGTCTTTAGATGCTTTTGGAGGTTCAGGTCTGAGTCCATTAAACAAACATTGGTGGACCGGCCCAATATCAAGATGCCTTAAGAGGATTTAACCTACTGAGCTTGTCAGTTTTCTGGCAGACTTAGATATATAGACACAAATGTTTATAACAATTTTACTGGTAAGGGAATCAGTCTTTTTTGTCCCATTGATTATTGTGAACATAGAGCTCTACAGCGACATGCAGAGATGCCACAGCTCTATACGCAGATGATCTTTGGATCTAAAAACAGCATTTAAACTTACGAATTGATTGAGTGCAATCTTCCATGTTTTTACCAGTTGGCAGCAATGGAAATGTGCAGCCTTTGCATGTGCATAAGCAGCCTCAGGTGGTATATTTGTTGGATGCTACTCGTCTAATTGTATTCAGGTGCAACATAATGAGCCAACAATACTGCAGGTAGAGAATGGCACTTATGGCCCTCCATGTCGTAATGAAAATGACTTTCTGTTTTCATTAACCACCAGTTCCATTTTATTTTTCCTTTTGCTGTTCAAATAAAGCAAGATTTTGGCATTTTGACAGCCTCTCTTTATTCCTGCAGAGCACAACTCCTCAGTGAAATGTCTTGCCATGCTTTTTGCTGCAACAAGCTTTGGCAGTGACTCACTTTGTTGTCGTGTGTTGCTGGTTTTTGAGAGTACAGTGGGTTTATCAAAACTTTCCCACTGAAAACATCTACCTGCTGAGCTGTAGGCAGGACGTAAGTTATGTATTAGGGCCAAAGCGGCGTGGTGCCAGTGTTTAAATCAGAACAAGCTTTTTATTTACAGCCGAACACTGGGGGTCCTCGAGTCTGAACAGTTGTTACAGAAAATCACCAGCTGTCATTCTCTACACGCTGAGAGGAGACCAGAAAAGGACACACAAAGGCACACGTATTAAAGGGGGCATGAAAGCGTGGAAAATGCATTATTTGTCGCACACACAAGGACACATCACGCTGTGCAGAAGGTGTTCGGGGTAAGTAACCTTCTCTTAACTCAGCAGGAAATGGAGGAACCTTGCCTACTCTTGCTGACTCTCTTTACTTTAGCAGGTTGATGGATGATTCAAGCCGCTCTGGTGCTGAGTATCAGCAGTGTATCAATCACTTAGTACTGTTAACATTTTGGAAAATATGTAGATTTTTTTTAATGAATATTTCAAGATTCAGTGGGTGTTACTTTGCATGCATCACAGTCTCACTATTACAGAAGTATTTTTTTTAACTTTGGTATTGAAAATAAAAAAAAAATTGAAATATTTGACAAAGAAAATATCCAACACTATTACTTGTTTTGTTTTTAACTAAAAAGACACATTTTTGGAATTATGTGGTCATGACCGTGGAGAAGCTTTGGTGTGTTGTTGTATTTATCAGTTCAGGTAAAGTTTTGGAAATATTTTAACATTGTTAAATTTTACAAAAATGCTGTTTTTGTTGACTATTTGTTCACCTCCTTTGACCTCACCCACAAGACTTTATAAATATTATAATACTTTTGAAAGATAGCAGGTGAGAATAGACTTGTCACAATTACAAATTTTGCTGGACGATAACTTTTTTCTAAAAATGATTGCGATAAACCATAATATTTTTACCTATTTCAACTAATATCACTAAGATCATAATATCGCAACATGCACCTGTTTCTCCTGCGACCCGATCTCAGATAAGCAGAAGACAAAGGATGGATGCACAACCCTTGTTATGTTTATTTATAGAGGCTAATAGGCTTAAATCCTACTAAATGCGATCCGTTTATCAGAATTCAAACATGTCCTGAAGGCATCAAGTCTGGATGACTTTTAATTAGAAAAGAACCTTGGTATCATCTTTATTAGCAGGATGTTAAAATAATATTTAAAGGTTTCAAGCTGGTTCTAAATGCTGCAGTGAGAGTTCTGATGAGTTAGAAACTCTAAATAATAAAGTCCTAATTTGCTAAGTGTCCAGGGGGCTTCATTCTCATTGCTTTATGTAGAAGGTACAGCTGCGTTTTTGGTCGGATATCGTTTTTCCATGGTTGGAATAATTGATGGAGTGATTACTTCTATAAATTCTGTGTACTTTCAGTATTTTATTTAAAATAAAAATTGCATATAGCTCACCACTCATATCTTTAGTGGTGTCTTTTTCTTGTTCCTTGCCATTTAATGTTACTTTGTGTAATCCCACACTCTTTGTTTAACTGTGTTCTTTGCCTTTGTAGAGCCATTGATGAAGCCATTACTTTTCTGAACTTTGCTTTCCTTTCCCCAGAAGTTACTCGTGTTTCTCTGTGTTTATGTCCGTCTTCATCCTTCACAGAATCACACAGATTTGGCTGCCAGAAGCTCTATCTGTTTTACCTTTAGAAGATACAGCTGACCTAAGGCTTCTGTGTTTATCTATGTCTCTTGTCCTCTTAAACTTCTAGCTGGTTCGGTGGGAGTTTTTCTTTCTTTTTTAAAAGGGAGTTGTTATTCTTCATTCTTAATCTGTGCTTGCTTTGGGCAAGGAAGAGCCTTGAAGTGAACATTTGTAGCAATCTGTTGGTTTCCAAGGAAGATTCTTACCATATGGTGTTTCATGATCAAGAAAATCCGACTGTGTCACACTGAATCGTAATACATGTAATTGGATTTGAATCTGAATACGACTGTGCCGATTGGATCATGTTAAAAGAAATTAGATTCTATATAATTAGATGTAATTGGTCCTGTTTCACTTTTGAAACACCGTCAGATGAGGTTCGCTGCATGTAAACAAACTGAAAGAAAAACAGAATGTCATTTATAATTTGGTGCATTAGGAAATCTTTTGACTTAGTGACAAATAAGTGATGAAAACAATGTGAATCCACTGGGCAAGCCTTCAGTAACAACACACTTGTAAATTAGTTATTGTGATTAAATGAATCAGTATTAAGAAACATTAAAGCTACACTCTAGATGAAATGCTGATAAAAGAATCATTAACAATAGTTTTACTTATGTGTATTTGGATGTTGCTGGCAAAATACTTTTCTGTAAAAAAAACCTTTGCAGACTAAAAAAAGGTAAATATTCTGACTTGTTTGTTTAGTTTGACCAAGAAGGGACTACTTAATTTAAAAAAGGCATTTCTCTTTCCTCACCTCCAAAATTAATCATTGTATACTTGCAATGGGCAGAAACAAAGAAAAAAAAAACATGTTTACACACATTTTTTATGTCCAAATAATTTGTAAATACAGCTGGTACAACACCACCACCTTTCCATTATGTATTTTTTTTTTAAATTTTAAACATGTCGAAACACACATACGCACTCTTAAAGGGAGTAATCTGTCACTCTGCATCAGGTGATGAATAATGCACCAATCTGTCACCAATCCAATAAGCACACTGCCCTGAGCTGCTTGTAAATGCACAGCATGGGAAAAACGCAAAAACACACCCTGAGACACACAAAGAAAACCACACAACTACAAACAACCTCCCTGCACATGTAGAGAATAAAAAAAAAAAAAAGCTCCACTTACAGTACACCCAGGCACGCTCTGGACAGTGATTGATGCTTCTGAGCTTTGTTCACATTTTTAACCATGGGGGCATTATAAGGAAATAATTGATAGTGGACTTATATCCCTTGCAGGTATAGAAAACACCGGCTGATGCACAGAAAAAACAGCTGCATTATTCCAACCCTTATGCATGATGGCAGATCTGCTCTCGTATATCATTGCTCGTTTTTTTTTTACCCCCCTTCAGTTTGGATATGTGTCATTTTTTCATTAAAAAACATGACAGAACACCACAAGCCTCTTTTTTCATTTAAAAGAATGGAGTGAATTGAAACAAGGGTAACAAAGGGAGCTATTACAGCAAATTCTTGCTGTCAGGTAGGAATAGTAATTTCATGGCTTGTGTGCAAATCGTCTAAAATACCTCTAGGAGTTCATTGGGAACACATTTTTAAGTAATTACCATTACTTAATGACACAAAGTGAGAACAAGAATGTCTATTTGGACAAATGAGGACAGTTTTAAATCCCTTCATCACCTTCTGGCACCTTTTTTTTGTTCAGTAACAAAAGGTTTTTGGGCTACAGTGGTTCTGTAATCTGTCTTTGATGCTATCTCTGAAAATAATGAATGTCTGTTTTAAAGACAATGTGTAAGATTTCTAAAAGGTCTTTCTTCTGTGCTTTTTTAACAGCCCTCAGTCTACAAACCCAACAAGGAAACTGCTTTACCTGATATTGTTGGGTAATTAATACCCATCTAACTTTGTGGATAAATACAGTAAATGCCATTGAATAAATCCACAATGTGACATTTAGAGGAATGAGTTATCAAGACGTCATTAAAAAACAAAAACATCCATTTCTAACACGTTTATCCCTACTGGGGTCGCGACGGGTGCTGGTAAATAAAAACATTCTGGGAAAAAAATTGTTAAAGGTCCAATATCTGGGTTACCATCCTTTACCCGGCCAATATTTACATAAATGGCCTAAATGGGTAGAAAATGGCCTGAAAAACGGGACCCAGATGGGTCTGCCTGCGGGTTAGATAGTGGTCCAGTCACCATTGCCTGTATAGCCTTGATGCAGATCAACTCTTGGTCAGAATGGGACCCATATGTGTCCTAGTTTTGCTTAATGATTAATAATTACACAGCATAAACAACTGCTTTATTGATTTGGATAGTATGTTGTCAACACAGGCAGGTCGCATACGGATAGCCCATTGTAAGCCAGACCATGGTAAGCACAGATAAAGCCCGAGTAAACTATATGGGGGGGTACCTACACATGGTGGCTGGGTAACAGTATGTGACTAAACTGCAATCACCCTTTTTTTTTACCACTTCTCTAGGGCAGGATCGCAGAGATAACAGATTTAGGAGCAGAGGAATCCCCTCCCCGAGGGATCGTCTTGTTCATTTACAGAAGATCCTCAGGCAGTTCCAAGCCTGAAGGGAGGTACAGTCCTTCCAACAAGCATTGGATCTGCCCTGGGGTTTCTTGGATGTCGGACATATCCAGGAAATCTCCCAAGGGAAATGCACAGGATGTCTCCTAATCAGATGGTCGATCCATCTGAGCTGTCCCTGGCCATCGAATGGAGGATGCTCACTTCTAAGGTCTGATCATTTGTCGTTAAGACTGTGTAAGCAAACTGAATGCCCCATGAGGGGAATGATAAAAGCTGTGGATTTTCATGATCATGGGGGGCTTTTGAAGATTTAGGTCAAATCCCACATTGTTATCCCAACTTTTATATTTTAAGTGTCCCCGTCCCCTCTAGTTTAAACTTATATATTCTCAACCAAACATCACAGAAAGAATTGGCATATGCGTCTATGCATGGACAGTCACGGAGAGTCCTGTGGGTTTATGTTTACTTGTAATTTTTCTCTAGTCCAAGTGAGGCCTTAGTTGTCTGAGGGACAAGTCTAAGTCAAGTCTTAAATCTTTCACCCCAAGACCAAGTCAAATAATTATCAACAGACAAACAAAAAGCATTTTCCCATCAAGAAACTGATTAGAAATCTAGAAACAGCTTTTTTCCAAGAGCTGTGAGGGCAATCGCCCCCTGATGGGAGACTGCAGTCCAACGGGTTAAAATCACTGTTACTAGTCCAACATACGTTAAAATCACTTTAATGTTACTTCCTACTGCACACTATCATCTCAGAAAATCTAAATGCACATCTCTGTAAACGAAGTCTCAAATCATTGCACAAAAGCACCTTATTACCTCATTATTTGTTTTCTGTGACTCACGAAGGACAACTAGTTCATACAAACTTTCAAATCTTCATCTTTTAATTTTTTTTTTAAAGGAAAAGTCCAGTCATATTCAGAATTCAAACTTCTGAAAGTACTTTAAATATAAAATGATTACATACTGTTCAATAAATGCTAAGTTTTTAAATTTTTTTAATTAAGAGCACATAATTTGAATGTGCTTTACTGGAGGCATCCATGTTGGTCAAAGAACAGTGCTGCCACCTCCCGGTTTGTGACGTCACGGTGCGGCATCGGTCCCAATGCTCTATCACAACGCGCTATTATCCAAAATGGTGACGACCAGTGCAGGTCTAACTAATGTTTTTTTCACTTTTACCCAATGTATTGCGACATCCAACAGCCACACACTTAGGCATTGTCACTTTAACAATAGCTCTCGCGAATTTCAATGGTGAAGTCCTCTCAAAATCCGAAACAATTGTTGTTGATCGCAGGTGTGTACAATAGTTCCTATTGAATTAGCTTGTAAAGCGCGGAGAATGGCTCTCGGCTCACCGCACCGTGACGTCACTTCCAGAAGACGTCAGGAGTGAGGTGTTACCATATTTGGTCATTAATGGCAGCCCCCAGACTCGATGATCGCGACAATAATGTATATTTTTATTTTTTCACTGATTAATGCTAAATTAATTAAATCACAGTGAACATATTAGTTTTAGGTATTGATAATGATCCATTGAGTCTTCCTCACTGACCGGACTTTTCCTTTAAATCTTTTGAACACTATAATGGGAAAAAATACTGTAACCCTTGTTCATTGTCTGTTTGTTTGTTTGTCTTTTATGTGTAAAAAAAAAAGTAATTTCACCACGGTAACATGCGGTGACTATAAAGAATCTTTGAATTAATATCTGGAAATGTTAAATTTCCAAATGAGTCAAAGAGCTTTTATGTTTTGTCGTAATGATGCTGTAAACACCTGTTAATCCACGTGCTTATACAGTTTACTCCTTCCCTACATACTGCACTATAGAAGGTTTCAAGGGTTTTATTTCTCTTCACTCTGAACATTTGAGTTATAACACAACAGGAAGGGCTTTTATTTTCATGTTAGGTGTGTTTTTGTAATGACGCAGCTAGCTTAACAGTTGCAAAATTAGATTTAAGAGGTGAGTAAGCTCTTCATTTTGTTGTGAAACAACTCAAGGTGTTGAATACAGCTTTCAGGGGGAGAGACGTGAACAGATGTTATAAACCAAACGTCACAAATAAAACAAACACACCTTTTCACAGCAAACCGTGTGCCTCCTGAACAATGTGGTTTGTGGTGTACCAATAACAATGAAGGTTGTTAATGAAGCTTGAATCCAGATCATGAGTCTAAGTGAAGTCTTTAAATTAAGTCTAAAGTATTATTTTTTTTTTTATACCTCAGGTCCAGGTCTGAAACTCAACATCTGTGGTGTAAGGTTAGGGGTAAATGGTAGGGAGTTAAATTAAAATTCACAGTCAGCTTATCTTCAAGCTCACCATAAAGGCGTGATGTTGGGACTGTTCTTCTGATCCCTTGAAGCAAGAAGGTCCCGAGTTTAAATCCCGGGCTGGGGTCCTTTGTTGGACGGTTGATCACCATAGGTCTGTTGGATGGTCGTATCAAAGAGTTACGGTATTTCTCTTACCTCTAATTTTTTAATTACACTGAAAATCTGTTACCTTTTTTTGTGTTGCAGAATCTCATATAGCTATTCTTGTTGATTCATAGATAATAATAAAAATACAAGAAATAAATACAACAGGGAAAAGAGAAAATAATATTTTTTTCCCCCCTGAATCTGCACTGTCCCTGTTGTTCTGCTCTCCTTTGGACCCTACGTTTCCCTCTCTGATCCACTATTGGATGTCTGCAGCCACTCTCGTCACCACACTGGTGAGGATCAATGTAATCAGCTGGTCTTTCTGGTGCAAACAATGTGAGCGTGGAGTTGCCAGGCAACAGCAGAAAGAAAGCGGTAATACTGTGGCACAAAAACAATCTTGCAGCTTGTCCTAAGACGGCTCAGCTAAAGACGATGGTCACAGATTTTTTTTGTGTGTGTGGGTGCCAATTTTGAATATAAAAATAACCACCAAAGTAATCAGATATATGAAATGTGGTGTCAGATTTATAATAAATGTATTTTCAGCTATTAGGACCCTGTTTTGTATGTATGAAGTATTACAATGTTTAAAAAAACTGTTTATAATGATAGCTTAAGAACGTATGCATTAGTTATTAAGGTTTTATTTTTAGACGTTGAGGATTCTTTTAGGTTAGTGTCTCAACATTTTTAGATGCAACAACAACATCACCAAAGCGCTCTGCCATAAACCTTTGGTGTTCTTCATGCCTAACTACAGTATACCATAGTATCTACTTTATTTTGAAAGCAAAAAAACCCAAACATGTTTCACTATTGATGCAAAGAAGGTAAAATAAAAGACGAATATTGAAAATAAACAAAGCAGCAGAAGCAGCAGACACCAATATGCAGTTTTCCTGTCCGTATTATACAGTACAGTAACATCTCTCACAGACAAAGACAGTTTGTTGTAGCCAAGGGACTCGCCCTGTTGTTTATTTATATTTTTGATTATCTCAAAGTTTGTGCTACTTATTGTTTCATTCTCTTTCACGGCAGATTAAATCCGCCATTTGGTCTCTAAAAACTCTGTCTGTGGCTGTTTTCTAGCAAATTTAGAAAACCTTTAGTTTCTCTTTGTGCTCTTGGTGAAGGCGGACATTTTTCTTTCTCCTCTCCTCTCAATCCTCCCTCCCTCTCCCATAATTTCCCTGCTTCTGCTTCTATTACTCTTTTTGGAGCCTCTTTTTACATATCCTCCAGACTGTAAATTATGGATCTGGTTAGCTGGACTCTCAACGCGATTGATCTAATTTTCTTAATGAGAAGACTAGACGAAGGAGAGCCCTTGTACTCTGGCAGGACATTTGCACCTGGACACACGGTGGACTGCTGGGAGGAGGATGGTATCTGTCCATTTTGCTGGTTGAGGATGTTGAAAATGTGCACAAAATTGGATTTATGATAACAGGATTTCTGCTTTTTAGGGCTGGCGGTTAAGAGTATTGAGAAATTGTGGAGAAGTCGGCAGCTGTTTCGGCCCATGTCAAGCCTGCCTGAACCATGTGAGGGATATGTCTGCTAGCAACACTCATTCTAAAATGCTGTGTAAGCAAAACTTCAGGCCAGCTGTGGTTTCTGAACTTACTGGCAAGATGGAGTAGATCTTGGAGAAGTTGGAAGCGGGTTGTGTAGCATTAAGAATTGTTTTCTTAATGCCAAAGAGAGCTCAACAGGTTTTACTTTCACAAGTAGAGCCATAGTGTTTTTTTTTCCATAGTGCTCCGCTTGATTTATAGATGCAAGAAGCTTTATTAGATTTTATGCTGGGATAGTTTCATGTTCAACGGACACAGAAATAGAAATGGAAAAAAGGCCTCGAAAGGCAGGGCCAGCCTTTGGTGCCAGCCTGTGGTAGGCGGGCACTAGGTGTTGCTTCGCCCAATCAGATCGGAAAGTTCTGCCGAATGTCCCTCCTTACCCCGTACGGATTCGATTGGAGCAGACCCAGATCGCTAATGTGCAGAACTAAAGCGAGAGTGCTACACATTATCAATCTGGCTGGCCAAGTTAAGACAACACTGCAGAAAGATATGCATCATTGTGCTGCAATAAAGTTGTTCCCTTTTCTCGGAAAAGTAACGACAACTTATGTAATATGAAGCTGGTGTGAGTTTCCTCAAAAATTCCTTTTTAAAAACAAAGTCAAGATATCATCGATTAGCCTCTTCAATTGAAAAAATACAACAAAACTCTGGCTTTGACACCTGAAGCCCCCCCCACCCACCCAAAATAAAGCTAAAACCAAGTTTGAAAGGACGAGAGGAGGCTTTGACTGTGAACAGCTTACAGAGTGAGAGGCAGCTCTGTAGGCAGGCCGCGTTTGATCCAACACATATTGACAGGTGTGTGTGGGTACAGTTGCAGTCAAGTGAAGTTAGCCGGCTGTGTGTGGTAGAACAGGGAGTGCTAAACACAGGCATCTTGCTGCCGGTGCCAGCAACACCCGTTTAAACACACACACACACACACACACACACACACATGCACTTGTGCCACCTACCTAGATGAAAGACTTGGCTCCATGGCAGACCACTCTGTACCTCCCTGAGAGGGCCTGTTGAAGACCATTGTTGCTATTTATGGGGTAAAAAAAAGTCAGCAGTCATACCAGAGTGTGTCGTCTTGTGTGTCGTGCAGGTTTTATGTGCTCCTGTTAAAATAGGATCCGTTGAAGTTTGTGTTGCTGATTTTGCTCCATCTTAATCGTCAGGGGAAAACCAAATACGTGGCTTGTTTAAGTGTCTTAATGTCAACAGCCATCTCTAAAAGCACAAATGTCAGCGGCTTTGTCTAAATGGAGCGGAAAGACTGATGTCATCATGACACAATGAGTCGGCACTGGGGGGGGGGGGTTTACAGATACGTTTAATGATGATTGACTTTTAAACAAATCTAGGAGTAACAAAAAAATTACTCGGGCAAAGAATAAGTCTGATTTTTTTCTGTTTTTCCTTTTTTTGTGATATTAAATGTTCCAGATTATCAAATAAATGTTTATCTCAGATAAAAAGTAACCTGAGAAATAAAGAAAAACTCTTTTCAAAATGATTTAAAAAGCTATGTTACCTGGCTCTGTGTAGAAAAAGTAATTATCCCTTACACCAAATAAGTGGTTGGGCAACAACAAACTAGGCCAAAGGTTTTAGACTATGCCACTCCAAAGCCTTTCGTTTTTAGAGTAATTCAGGGATAGACTTGCTGGTGGGCTTTTAGATCATTGCTGCATAATCCAATGTGCTTTAGCTTAAGATAAATGGACATGTACAATGCAGATAACTGTCCACTGTGGCTCTACTCTCCTTTAGGTGGAGTGAATGCTGCTTGGAGAGACTTGATGCAAACTTAGTTTCCTTAGACAGGAAACTTTTTGACAATTTTGTCCAGATGATTTGATTGACTTTGACTTTGTAAAGTGCCTTGAGATGACGTGTGTTGTGAATTGGTGCTATATAAATAAAATTTAATTGAATTGATGGCTGGACTTTCCTGATCTTCAGCTAGAGAGCAGAATTCACAGTTACATCACTTACAGCAAGTTTTCTAGGTCCTGAAGCTGAAAAGCAGGCCCGGACCATGACACTGCCACCACCATGCTTGACCAAGAGAATGTGGTACCACTTCTGATATGATGTTAGTGGTTAAATTTTGTACAGATATAGCAAGATGCAAAGCTCTCTCTGCCTCTGTGAAGGGGTGGGGGATATTTAAGGTCCTCATTTGTATCTTCGCAGCTTTGGTGAACTATTTGAGTGTGATAAAATAAGCAGAAACAGATCTGTATGGCGTAAATAATGTTGCAAAGTATTGTAAGCATGAGGAGAATGATCAAGAAAGAGAACAAGTTTAAACTATGAATAAGAACACTGGGTATAAAACGAAGACAGGAAACCAAATCCTGAACGTTACGGAGTGAGTAATTACTTTTTCCCTCCGGTAGGCGTTACGGCTTTTGTGTAAATTTTGGATTTGCCAAAAAATTTCCATGGACGGCTGCAAGTACCTGGCCACCGGCCAAACGTATGAAAAGCAAAAGAGGCGAACGCAATAAACCTTACGCTGTGATGAGATTTACAGCAATCCAACTTGAACATGTGTATGGAGAAATAAAAAGCTTTTGTCTGATGAAATGTAATTTGATTTCGCAGCATGCAGCCGATGAGTTTGGGACTTCAGCAGCGCAGGGTGCTGTAAGCTGCCAAGACCACGAACAGCACCCCCAGAAACCCACCCAGGTGGGGTAGATAAACCAAAGATGGGATTTATAAACACTGAAGGAGACATGTGAGCTTAGCCTAAATAAAAGAATTCAGCTCGAGCTTACAAATCAGATTCGAAAGTCATTATTTTAAAAATAGTTTCCGGTGCAGCTTTATGGGAAAGGACATCGCCCTCAGGCATTAAAATGCAAGGGGAAAGAAAATATATGAACATTTAACATGAGATGAGTTATCAGCATGATGGAAACTTTCATGCTACTGTTTATTACTTGTTTTCAATTACTTCCAATTTTTTGAAATAAAGCAAAATTTATACAAAACTGTTTTTTTTTTAATAATTTATAATAAAACCACAGTGTGCCTGCAAGTTGCACAGTGTGGTTTTATTCTAATATGCCCACATGAGCAAGAAAATAAAAATATAAAGTGTTCCTCAACATGCTGCCTAAGTGAAGCAGAAATATTGATCTACATGATGTAAATTGTGAGTTTTTAACTCAATAAATTTTGTTTATTGGGGTTGTTGGTAGTGCAGTGATTCTCATTATGCAAATGTAATATTTGCCGAGGATATCCTGTTAAGAAGAATGATTCTCCAAAGGATAACTCAGCGGTTAATGTGGCAGGATTCTGTGGATTTCTCTGCTCTCAGGATGACTTTTCAGATGTATGAGGAGCTCATGGGCAGCATACAGATAAGCAGGAGTACAGCTGAAACATTTTAGTGCGGCGCAACAATTGCCATCAGCCAGCTGTCCGTGCTGCTGCTCAGTTTTACTGCCACTCAGAAAACAAAGAAGGGATGTCACACCTAGGTGACTATCTGTTTAAAGGTGCATTGTGCAAGTTTTGAAGCTAAATATTATTTACTTTATTTCCCATACATGCCTTTACAATCGTCCGACGTGTAAAATTAATTATTCTCTATCTACCACAGTTGCCTCTTTAAGCTCCGTTAGTCAGTTCATGAGAGATTGATTCAGGACGAATCCTCTGGGCTCGCATTCACCCGGCTACTTTGTTGATTCCCCGCCATAATCGATGCAGTAGTGAGAAAACATGGGCTAACTTCAATATTTATAACTTTCTAACCTCAGAAGACAACACGCCTCTAAACAAAAGACCTGGGCAGTCACAGCGGCAGATGCTTTTCCTCTTCTCCCATGAACGTGCTCAACACTGGTGTCATTTCAACTTGTCACCAGAGGGGGCAGTAGTCTGCAAAAAGTCCTGGAAATTAGGCTATGCACCTTTAAATTGGAGCTTTTTGTATTCACCCGTGTCTGTTTCAAGTAAATCTGGAAAAACAAGTTAAAACTATCTATCTATCTATCTATCTATCTATCTATCTATCTATCTATCTATCTATCTATCTATCTATCTATCTATCTATCTATCTATCTATCTATCTATCTATCTATCTATCTATCTATCTATCTATCTATCTATCTATCTATCTATCTATCTATCTATCTAAAGATCTTCAGAACAAGCTCTCAAAATTAAAAAAAATAAAACTTTGTCTGAAGATTAAGACATGTCTCTTCAAACTTTGCCTCAATGTTCATATTATTGTTAATTGTTGATTACTTGTGGCTGTTGGCTTCTGTCATTGTCTAAAACTGTAAGTAGAAACTAGAAGATTGTAACATACTATATTGTAGCTGTGTTATAACGTCAGACATTGCCTTTAAGGAAGTATTTTGGATATTTTCTGCCATAAGGAGAGCCCAGGGCAAACTGAGGACACTGAAGAGAAAATGTGTCCTTTGGTTGGTATAGAAACACGTCGGTTTCCCTGTAGAAAAGCTTGAAGGGGGAATAATTCACAACGGAGAGTGATTCTTGGCCATCTGCTTAGACTTCCCCAAAGCTTGGACCCTGATAAACAGCAGCGACATTGAATAGAATTTGTTTTCTACCTCAAATACAATTAGACAGAAATTATTTTCAGAAATGTTCTGGAGCATTGCAATATGAACCTAACACAAGATAAAAACAACTTATTTTTCTCTCCATTTAGGTATAATTTTGCTCATCGAAACAAAGATTTTAATCGTCAGTATGCTCCGCAATTCTCCTCATCAGACTTCGTTTTCTCGTCAAATTAAAAACAAGCTGAAGTAGCTGAAAATTTGTTATGTACGCGTGCGTTTGATCAGTGATTTGTGCTGCTGAGCAGAGAGGAGAAAATCTGTGTTAGTAGGTTACACTCTCAGCAAATGCCAACCGCAAGAGACCTGTCTGAAGTGCTGGTGTGCATCCGAGGGCTTTACGCCGCCGCGCTCCAGTTTGTTGTGTAAGCCTCTGTTCAACTTAGAGTGCGCAGAAGTGTTTGACACTTGTGCTGGGCATACACATCTTCTGCCTGCAGTTGGCTGTTTTCTGTCGAAGGAAGCGTGAGAACCAGGTCAGTCTCCTGGGGAGAAGAGGAACAGTGGGATGATGGACAGATGAATGAGGCTGAAGTGAAGCAAGGAGAAGGAAACGGTGAAGGAAATGCTGATGCAGGTCGGTCAGTGGTATTTGTACTGAAGATAGTTAGAGAGCGAACATATGGATTTTATTACCCACGAGTGGAGCTAACGCACATTGGGAAACACAGTTATATTTTCAAACTGTTCCAAGTATGTTGACTCGTAATATTTGTGTTTTAATAATTGAATGCTAATGAGATAAAAGTGTCTAAAGCTCCATTAAAGGCTTGGATCTTTGTTCTCTCATTTGTTGGACTAACGTCGGCACACCCTGGAGAAACGGGGAGGAAGTGAGGGTTTATGACGTGAAAGTTGGATAACTAGAGGGATTTCTGTGATATACAGTGTTTTATGGATGACTGTGGAACAGAAAGGAAAAAAAAAAATCTGAAGTGTGCATTTATATCCAGCCACCTTTAACCCTGACAGCCCTAAATAAAATCCAATGTAACCAACTGAATTTAGTCACCCACCCACCTAATCACTCAGTAAATAAACATAACATCACTATAAATACATTCCAAAAAAAAAGTAAAAAACAAAGCAACTGGACTTGATTTTTGCAGTTGAAGACGTTTTGCTTCCTCTTCAGGAAGCTTTCTCAATTCAAAAAGTCTGGAGTAATGATGAGTACCAAGCTTTATACTACTGCCAAACAAAGGCCTTGTAATGGCTTAGATCGCTTGTTACTCCACATTACTCCAGACTTTTTGAATTGAGAAAGCTTCCTGGAGAGGAAGCGAAACGTCTTCAACTATGAAAAACAAGTCCAGTTGCTTTGTTTTTTTACTTTTTTTTTTTTGGAATGACCATGACCTGGATGACTGAGAAACTTCACCAGCATCACTATAAATACATCACTTCTGTAATCGCCTCAAAGCTTTGTCAGAAATGTTAGAGAACAAACAGTATCATGAACATCTAGAAAGAAACAAACCCGCCTAAACTTACAGGCAGGACAAGAGAAACATGGATCAGAGAAGAATCTGTTGCTAAAACAAATGATAGTTGTGAACTTCACACATTTGGCCTCCATGGAAAAATGGCAAGAAGCAAGCCGTAGAAAGTCCTGTCTGTAGTTTGACACAAGTGCAGGACATTCCTTACATATAAAACACCGCACATCACACTGAAGATGCTACCCCCGCTGGGAAACATGATGGTGACACCATCATGATGTGCGAATGATTTTCTGAAGCAGGGCCATGGAAGCTGGTCATAGTTGGTGTGAAGATGGGTGAAGCTAAATACGGGCTTTTCCTGGAGCAAAATCAAAGGCCACAAATGACCTGAGACTGAGATGGAGGTTTATCTCCAACAGGACGACTCTAAACATCCAACCAGAGCAACACAAGATGGGTTTAAATTAAGTGTTTTATGTCAGAATGGCCCAGTCAAAGCCCAGACTTGAGAATTAACAATATATGGCAAAAGATAGATACAGAGAGGGGATACGTGACTGTACACTGCAAAAATAGACCCAGAAATAAGATTTTTTTTCTTGAAATGAAACTATTTTTCCTTGATTTGAGCAAGTAAATAGGACTATTTGCCAATGGAATAAGATTTTTGCACTTAAAATAGGAACAATTCATCTCTGTCATCTCATTTCAAGTGCAGTATATCTAATTATCTTGTTTTAGAGGTAAAAATACTCATCCCATTGGCAAAAAATCTTATTTACCTGCTCAAATCAAGGGCAAAAACATTTATTTCAAGAATATTTTACTTATTTTAGGTCTCTTTTTGCAGTGTAGGAGGCTTTTGTCTCAGCCATGGGAAGAGCAACAATACGGACTCTAAAGAGTTTTTCTCAGGTTAGATCCTGCTGCAGCGGGCAGCTGCTCTCCGCCTTTTTCCTCGTCCCGTTCGGCCACAGTGATTCGATCAGGGGGCTGTCTGCGGGACATTCGAACTAAACACTCTTCAGAGACAAAACCTCATAGCTTTCAGTGAGTGTAAAAGGAGAGAACGCCTTTCTAAATCCATGGATCTGATATAGGTTATTAAATACAGTGCATATAGAAAGTAGAAATGTCCTTTTTCTTTTTTGTTTCCTTCAGGCAAGCTTAATGGTTTGTAAACAGTAAAATTATATTTCTGTTTGACCCGCTCCGTTCGTGGTGTTTCGCCCTTTCCTGGACTTCCTCGGCGAAGACTTTCTGATTTCTCCCCTCCCAGCAGTCTGTTCACGTCACATTTTGGCCTCACTCCACTGTAAGGCCAAAACTGTAATGGCAATGCTTGCAAAGCGGGTGGAACCGGGCCAAGTGGCGCCTGTGGCTGAGCTCTAACTACGCGTTTCAACAATTTATCTTCTAGAGGGGCAGAGCTGAGTCACATCTCAAAAGAATGACAGCCACAACGGCAATTTGGTTGTAACATGGCGAAAATATGAAAACGCTCAAAGGGTACGAATACTTCTACAAGGCACTGTGAGCTTGCATTGCCTTTTTGGGGGCGCCATTAACGCAAATGGTGCAGAGGTTCAGCACACATGCATCTGGAGATTTTCTGAACTGTAAGGCTGAGATTTATAAAGTCCCTTCCTACTGTTTACTAAGTTGCACCGTATGTTTGCCCTTGGAAAGCAATGGGAAGTTATCCGTCAAAGCTAAGCATGCTATACATCGATGTGATTTGCAAGCAGTGCAGCATAAATCGATGTTTGAAATGCTTGAAGTGGTTAAAAATGTTTTTTTGCACAGCAAAAGCCTTTTCCCTGAACAGAAGGGGAAGCAAACATTCAGAGATATCTGATTCATCAATATTTCTCAAGGTAAAGTTGCTATTTCTGTCACATTTACAGCATGATAACCTATTTATTTACAGTAAATTGCAGTGTTTTATACAATTTACAGTCTAAAATTCTTTTCTAAAATGTTATTGATGTCAGCAGTTTTACTGCTGATGCAATGCAAGCGAAATATAGCCTAAATCATGCGGTCCATGCTGGTATTTCTTCCTTTCTTTTATTTAGCTTGGCAAAGGCTAGAAGTTAGGGCTGCTAAAAGCAACTTTACTGTAATCCCTATAGTGAGCATAACCCTCCATGATTATAATGAAAATGGCCTTTTGAGTCAAGGTAAAACTTGACTTAGACATATAGATTTTCCTAAGTTAAAATACACAAATTACACAAACATTGAATCGAACTGTAATGAATTAAACTTTTAAAAAATCTAACTTGGTTTTATATGGTTGGATACTCTTGTACACCTGTGTTTGTGACATTGTTCCAGATTTTATTTTAGAAATGTGGTCATGAGTTATTTCAGGCATGAAAACATGATGTTGCTGGAGAATGACCGTGTGAGATCTGATAAAAATGTGACTTTGCTTGGACTGGATTGAGTTGATTAAAACTGGTAGAAATAAACAGGACTACATTTATTTAGATTTCTAAAATCAGCTTTAATTATGCGTGAAGTTTCCTTTGAATAATATAATTATGAACTCAAATAACATATTGAAAATCAACTGAATGGATTCTTCCTTCTCCCTTTATTACCTTTAGGCATTGTTTGAAAGTACCACTGCCTTGAATTTGCTTCTCTCTTTTTCTTCTTCTTTTCCGTAGAATAAGTTTTTGTATTTATCTTGGAAGTAGTCGTTGCTGCCAATAAATCTGTTGCTCTTTGTTTTTCATTTAGACAGGAGACGCTCATTGCTCAAAGCGTCTGTGTTTAGTTGGATCTCTTTCCTGGACGGAGCCTTTGACAGAGCTTTTGCTCCTTCAAAGTGAGTATACTCTTTGATTTCCTTTCTTCATTTTAAGTAATCCAGGTTATCTTTGGCTGTATCTCTATTTCACAGAGAATTTTATGGTGTTATTGTTATAATTAACTGCTTTTGCACGTCTGGTCCAGTAGTCCAGAGTCTTCCTTCTGGACGGAGCTGAAAAAACAACAACATTTTTGTAAAATATTTGTCTTTGATATAGAAAGTACTATTAGTTTAGCGTGTTCTGTATTTAGTCGTGTCTCTTTGCTATTTAAAAGTCATTAACAGAGCTATTACTGCCATTACTAAATGTACACTGCTTGTTTTTCTATCCTATGGAAGCTGGTCCAGCCGTCCTGTGCTTAGCTATGTCACTTTTCCTGGACAGAGTTATTGCTATTGATGTTCCCTCTGATACCGTAGGTCCAAAGCTTTAATTACATTAACAGGGAGAAGCCATAAGACTGATGATGATCGATCCACTTTCTCAACTAGACTGAAACAGCAGAGCGGTTTGGTTTGCTGGGTGGGGCTGTGAAATTGGAACATAAATGTGTATTTAAAATGTAGGTAAAGCACTGTGTTCTTCCTCTGCTCAAAAATGTGTGACGTTTGCTGCATATTTAAACTTTAACAACAAGAAAAGAAGATTGGAAATATAAGACGGTGTGGGAATGTTCTGCCTGACACAGCTAGAGCTGCTCAGACTGAACTGTTTAAGATGCAAACACGTATAACAATAATATTTTCCTGCAACAAAAGCAAAGTTGTTCTGATAAGGATTCTCACGACTATTTTAGTGGCCAGAATCCATGACCTGGATGAGGCACCAGTGGATTTCACTGTGGTGTTTGGCCTGTTTTTCTCTGCATTGGGTACTAAACTGGCTCCTGTACATATTATATTGTCATCATTGCATTAATTATATCCAGGGGCTCATTAAATCCTGTCAATATGCTCTATCTAGTGTTTAATTTTGGATCAGTAACCGTTATCTGAACACATTTCTAACACTGTTTGGTCATGCATTCTTTGTAGACTGTTTTTTCGTTCCCGTAGAAAGTACCCCTGGTTCGGGGCTTCTGTGTTTAACTGGGTCTTTTTCCTAAATGCAGCCACTTAGAAAGCCAATGCTGCTGTTAACTCTGTGTTCTCCTCGTCTTTATTTTTCATCAAACGCAGTCATTTTCCAGGGTTTCTGTGTTTTTTCAATGCCTCCTTCCTCTAATCTCAACCCCCAGCAGGTCATGGTCAGTCATCCAGAGTGTTGTTCTGCTGGAGGACTTCCTGTTAAAACAGAGTCTTTCCTCTCTACTATCCCCACATGCCAGCTCAGGATAAAGGATCGCTGCACAGTCAGTGCTCTAATGCAATCCTCCAGGCTTTCCCATGTGTATTACTTTTTCTCATTACCATTAAACGATCAAGTCAATTTTATTTTATCGTGTTTTAACTTAAAGTAGATTGAACTGTTTGTGACTGGGTCTGAATTTACATACATAACTAGCCTCTACCAGAATGAAATTGATATACAGTAGCTATAATTGGATGGAAAATGGATCTGTTTGCCTTGAGATGACATCTGCTATGAATTGGTGGTGTATAGTAGACTGCATTCAATCAAATCAATGAATAACTGCCATGGTACGTCGTATTCTGTGTATGCTACAAACAATCAGGTCTGCAGAGAGGACCATCAGGGCCGACCTTCCCTCCATCCAGGACTTCTACAGGTTGAGGCTCAGCTAACATCTCTGCAGACCCAACACTTATTATATATATATATTATATATTGGACACAAACTATTTAGACTTTTACCTCCAGGCTGGTGCCACAGCATTATTTATTATAACCAGCCGCTACAGAGACGGTCTCATCTCCCCGTCTGTCTCCCTGATGAACCCTTCACAGTTAGAGCGAACAGATTAATACCTTATTATTTGCACCAATCCAGCCATGTCACATGTATGTATACATATTTACAAGAAAAGTATTTATATTTTCTTTATTTATATATTTGTACTAAATGTGTTTATTGAGATCAAAGCAGAACCAGAATCTGAATCTTTGTATGAAGCGACTTTACTTAACAGTCAAAATATATAATTGAACTCTTTCAAAGGTAGAAGACCTGTTTTCTCCAGTTTATCTGACCATTATAAACACAAAAAACAACAACACATAGACAAAAGACTCGTTATTTAGCCTTTATTAAATAATAATAACATTAAAAAAAGAAATTTTTCTGTACAAAGTCTACAAACAACAGTTTGAGTTTTCTGGCCAGTGCCGTCGGGGTGTGGTAATGTACTGTGTTTTGGGTCAGTCGGTTGTGCATAAGTAAATTTGTGTGCCTGTGTGTGTGTGTGTAGCCTTCAGAGACAGAAGAGGTAATACTATCTGGGCGCTCAGAGGGACATGAAGCAAAGTCAAGCAGGAGACAGAACAGGTCAACCTGGCACATGTACTCACTGCTCAATCATTGATGTTTTGGTTGCGCTGTGTGTGAGAGAAGAGTCGGAGTGAGACATCAGCAGGGAAAGAGAAAGAGTCAGAGATCAAAACAGATAGAAAGCTCCAAGGCACTTGGAAAACAGTCAAAAATAATAATAATAATAATGATAATTTAATGAACAGAAATTTCTTCATGTCTTTCTTTTATTCCCTTATTCTTTCTCTCTCTTTTTTTGGCAATCATTTAAACACCTTCTGGTAATGTGTTTACTCTCCACGTGCATTTCATGGCTACATTAATGCATGCCTATGACAGTCGGGACACTAGAGAGGAAGATGAAGGAAAAAAAAATGGGGAGGGGGGGGAGGCTCCAGGCAAACAGGCAACTCGTTTCTCCCCTTTTCTTCCACTTTTCTGACAACAGCGTGACCCACATCCTTATCGAATTCAGAGGGCACAGAGAGACTCTGCAGGACTCGACAAAACCTGATGATGTTCCAGTGAAACGTGAGCGTAGAGAGAGTAAAAAAGAGGGATTCTCAGGATGTTCTCACCATCGCCACCAGGCTGGTGGCAGTTTTCTTATTTCTTCATGGGACAAAGTCTTAAGGGAAAGAATTTGAATAACAGACCTTTCTGTCTGGTAATCGGATTATTTTGTTTTGCTTTGATTGATTCCCTGAAGCTCCCATTTCCTAGAATTAACCTTCAGTGCCTTAAATACAGCAACGGTAAAAGGAGAGTAGACCTCCATTTAAGATTGATGGTTCTCAATGTTTTATAAATGTTTAGGGTTTTCTAACCTGGTGCTCCTAATTTTTCATCTTTTTTTATTATTATTAAGTCCTTATTTATACAGGTGGTCTCATTGGAACATGAGTTCTCATTCACAAGAGAGACATATGTTAAAACTCGTACACAACGTATCTTCCCCCCCGGTTAACTTATAGCACTGGTTGAGTTTAAAGACACAGGGTCACAAAAGGCCAACAACTCAGATATGCTCTTAAAGATTTAGGGACATTAGAAATGTTAATGTTTTGTGTTGATAATTAAAAGCAATGGGCTATTTATGAAAAGCAAACAATAATAACTTAGGAAACTCTGAATAACTGCACAGCATTCGTCTCGATACTTTATCATCTGCATGAAGTTATTGAAACATCAGGAATGGCATCTTACAAAACTAATGTGACTAGATTTACTTTAAATATTTTCTTGCTATATATATATAACTATTAAACAATGTGTTTTGAGCAGCATTAAAGGCACCTCATCTAGAATTTTCTGTCACCAGCTGAACAGCACAAGGCCACAAAGGGAAGGCTGTAACATTTTGATTTTGTGTTCCTCATGTGAATAAAACTGGAACCCGAGTCTGAAAAGTTATTATGTTCTTGTGTTTTAGTCTAATTTTTTTCCTGTACAACAAAATCTGGACCCATTTTGAGGCTTTTATCTTACAAGTAAACATAACCATTACCATCTGTCCCTTTCTTTCTGCCCTCCTATGTCTTTTGTTGAGCTATTATTGTCAATTATAAGCACAAGTTTAAGTGGGTGGGTTTAGAGTTAGGGCTTTAGTTTCTGATGAATAGATGATTTGTGTGTTTGAAGTGGGGTTGTGCGGAGTAATAACCAGTAATAGGGGTCTTATCTGCAACAAAAAAAGCAGTCAGAGCAATCTCAGCTTGGAGAATCAGGGATGAAATCTCATGGGAGGATAAAAGCTAACAACTACAGAGAACACTATCCATTCAAGAGCAAATACGTTCATACGTAATAAAACTTAAGTCTAAATAATCAACCAATAGGTGTTTTCACATCTGATTGCATATAAATAAAATTATTTTGCCTATTTAACATTTTCTAAACCAAGAACTGTCGTGCTGCTGTGTGTAATCGCAAATCAAGGCTCCAGAATCTATGAAACTGAGAATCTGTCAGGAGAATCTCCTCTGATCTGGTCTGAGAACGACGACAGACAGAAACACGAGAGCGAATCCAGAAATGGAGACAAACGCTGCAATTCTGAGGAGATACAGGGACATCGTAGGTAGTTAGATCACCAAGGTAATTAGCTTTTTTTTTTTTTTTTTTTTAGAGATACACGAGCACTTTTGGTTGGAGCAGCAGTTGAAAATCCATCAGAACTTCAAAGTTCATGGTTGGAAAAATCCAGAGGAATGGCCGCAGAGGTTTGAATGCCACATATGAAGTATCAGGTTTCAAAACCAAAACCAAGCTCAACACCTAATATGGCTGCTGTGCATAAAATGCATAACGGTAGCTACAGTAATGCTCCAAATGATGAGGAATACATTTTATCCACTAGTTTTTGTCTTTAGCTAAACCACAGGCAGCAAAGATGGTTAATTCACTGAACCTAAAGCGCTATTCTACTCCTGCTGACCAATGAAAGCACTTTAAACTCGAGCCACATTCACGATTTCACAATTAGAAATGACAACGCATTTATTCCTCGGTGCACATATTGGTAGAAAGCTTTGGGTTAGGAACGTTTCCTAGGGCTAAATCGACACGCTGCAGAGAAGGAAGCTGAAAATCAATCTCACAACTTTCCAAATTAAAGATTTCTTCTTCTACATTAAACAGCGGTAAACTTGTTTATTTTTCTTTGCATCTTTGTTTTTTCAATAATTACTGTGATGAATGGTAATTAAAAAGGATACATCCTATATTATATTTTTATTTGTGTAATTATTTTGACATTTTGTCCACTTATTTTGCTTCTGATCCTCGTTTGGGCTGACTCCTACAAAATATGGAAAAGGGTGTGAATAGACTAGCACCCTCAAACAGTACACCTTAGCTGAGGTGTGTTATTTACCTTATAAATTATTGATAGATTTTTTTTTTAGTCAGGCAGGACTGAGTGTACTCTTAATATGTGAAAATTATTATTACATCAGTAAGCTCAACGCAAAGCTCAAAGCAAACTGAATGCTATTTCATGTGTTTCACTTTCATGACTATATTTTTACGTATGGAAATTGCAACAAAACCACAATGTTATTGTGTTTGGGGCATTTCTGGTTGCATCGTCCTTGGTTCTCCAAACTGAGATTCCTCCGACTGCTGCCTACTGCAGGTAAGATACTGACAGCTCATACCTACCCTGCACAACTCCAAACAAACAAACCAAGCTACGCCTTTAAAGTTGGCTGCACAACTCCAAACAAACAAACCAAGCTACGCCTTTAAAGTTGGGGTTGTGGGCCTGAGGAATACATAAAGTCCTGAAAGCGGAGGTACTTAGATGTTTGCATTGTGTGTGTAAATGTGAATGCGTGTCTCGTTTGAATCGTCAGTCTCTCCAGCAGCACTGGCCCTCCTTAATGGCTGTCCTCCGATACAGCGTATACTGTAATTTGCTTAAGGCTCGCTTGTGTGTCTAAAGAAGTCAACGGTATGATTCCCAATCCCCTCCTTCAATCAACCTTCTCCACCCCCCCCCCCCTCCCCCCTTCTTAGGACTGAGAGCGAGGCTTTAACAGCAAGTTGATTCATCACTCTCAGTCCTCATCTAACACTTGTTCAGACCCACCGAGCACATACACAGCTCTTTGGCAATCCATAGGTTGCAATAAAATAATTACTGACATTTTGTTTACACAGTGTCTGTCCATCATTTGGGCATCATACAGTCTGAAAAGCAAAAAAATATAGAAATATATATATACCAAAAAACCAAACTCTAGAATTATGAATCTAAAGCACAACTCCATAACATCATGTTAGCTTTTTTTTTGTTGTCGTTGTTGTTGATAAAACTCTGATTTTTCTGTCTCGAGTATAACTTTCCCCTACTCTTAGACTGATAATCTGTAATGGGAAATGTAAAATAGAAAAAGGACTAAAGTAACAGCTAAGACCATGGAGTCCAACAAAACTCTAAAACAAAAGGTCTAAAAAAATGTCATAAAAAGCTCTACATGGCTGCTACAAACTGAAGCTCGCTTTTTCTTTACCTTTTTTTTTTTCTTCCAAAGTGGACACAAGTCTAAAACAGAACAAAAACAGTCACCATTACTTCTCTATGCCACTGGTTTCACAAAGCGCAGACCGAAGGCGGACAAAGGAGCTAGCGGGCGCCGCATGGCAGGCTGATGAACGCTTAAAACTCACACAACTCATACCAGAAACTTTAGGGAAAGAAAAAAAAATAATGAAAGAAAAAGAAAATGTCCTTGTTCATCTCCTTTTCCTTTTTCGCTTTAAAAAAAAAAAAAATCATCTTGATTCCTTTGAGTTAAAATTTGAGCTATTTAGAACGATAGGCATTTACTTGATATGTGTTGATTTGAGTCAAACGTGCCCCACATTAAAAAAAAAACGCACCACTGGAGGAGAAGTCTTCACAAGAAATCGGATGCAGAAACGTTTAGATTTTTTTTGCGACCCATCTCTTGTTGGAAGATGAGGGGAGGGGAAAAAAAAAATCTGACGTTCTGCAAAGTACCGTTCAGAATTTCACGACCAGAACATCCCAGACTGCTGCCATTTGTGGTCTAAATGTCCAGATTGTCATGGGCGCTGAAGTCCACTTCCTTTGCAACTTCCTTCCAGTGGTCGGTGGGCTGTATCTTATGGTACTTTAGTCATTTATATTCTGTTATTTCATTCCTTCATTCAATCATTCATTCACAGGCTTTTTTAGAATCGAGCAGGTTTTCTCCTGCAGGCAGAGGAGAAAAGGGACTCAGTTGCTTAGGGAAACTGGGATCATACGTTCCTCCGGTTTAGATCTCAGAGCGAGATCTAAACCCGACACATGGAGAGTTCAATATTACCCCCATTTGACATCAGAGCACAGTAAAAGCAAGATTTCAGGCGGGGGACGAGGGTTGTAATTTCAGATAGTGCTTCTTTTTCATGTCCGTGTCCAAATAAGAAAAGAGAATCTTCACGGGGATCTCCGTCACTCCTCACGCCTCTGAGCAGCACCGCTGCTGGTTTATCTTCACTTTGTGCTTGATGCCGTCGTACAGCTCAAAGTTGTAGTTCTCCAGCGTCGTGGAGGAGCGCGAGGAGAGCCCGCTGTACGAGCACGTGCAGTAGAGGAGCAGGCCGGCGCACACGGCGCCGAGCAGCACGCCCAGCGAGCTCATCACGATGATGGTGAGGAGGATGGGGTCCAGCGTGTACAGCCAGGCGTTGTCCTTGTCCTTCTCCGACACCAGCGTCACCGAGGAGGGGTCCATGTCAGACGGCGGCGTGGAGAAGGAGGACGGCCAGCCTGAGAAGACGTAATCTGGAGACACAAGAGGACGTTTGAATAAAAGATTTATGCACACGTGATAAACTTCTTCTTCTGTAACCCACAGTCGGTCAAGGCAGATGACCGTTCATACTGAGCCTGATTCTGCTGGAGGTTTTCCTTCCCGTTATTGGGGAGTTTTTCTTTCCACTGTCGCTTCATGCTTGCTCAGTATGAGGGATTGCTGCAAAGCCATGGACAATGCAGACGACTCTCCCTGTGGCTCTATGCTTCTCCAGGAGTGAATGCTGCTTGTCGGGACTTTGATGCAATCAACTGGTTTCCTTATATGGGAAATATTTGACCAATCTGTATAATCTGACCCTATCTGTATAATATGATTGAATTTGACTCTGTAAAGTGCCTTGAGATAACTGGAGGAAAACTGTAAAAGTGCAGAAAGCCTGAGTTCTTTTAAATCAAGATTAAAAACACATCTGTTTAAAATTGCCTTTGACTGTTCTAGTTTTCTCTGTTTTACTGTTTTTAATGTTCTTTTTTGTTTCTACGTTCTATCCCTACTTGCTTTTATTCTATTTTCTATCTACATTTTATTCCTACTTGCTTTTATTTTGCTATATTTTAATTAGTGTTGCACCGATACCGATACTAGTATCGGCCGGGGCGCCGATACCACACTAAAATGGTGGTATCGGTATCGGCGAGTACCAACAAATAGGTCAGAGATAGCATTTTGATGTTTGTATGTCACTTGAACGCAGCCTTCTCTCTCCCGACACTCACTAGTTCTACTGGATTCACTTTGTATTAGTCTTTTTCCTGCTTTAATAAGGTCGCAGCTTGACAAAGCCATGATAGCAATTATTTTGCATCCATGTAGTATGCTGTTCTTCATATATACACACACACATAAATTTCAAAGTAATGGTATCGGTATAGTATCGGTATCGGCCGATACTGCACAGCCAGGTATCGGGTATCGGTATCGGTATCGGGGCCAAAAAATGGCATCGGCGCAACACTAATTTTAATCATGTAAAGCACTTTGTATTGTCTTTGTACTGAATTGTGCTATATAAATAAATTTGCCTTGCCTTGCCTTGCCTTGAGATGACATGTTTCATGAATTGGCGCTATATAAATAAAATTAAAAAATTTAATTGAATAAACTCAACAAAAGGCAACAATTCAAACTAGTAGGACTCCACCCGTCATAGAAATCCTGTCAACATTTTGGTTATTTGTAATATAGTAAGAAAAACGAAGAGGCATCAAAGCACCGTAAATACACAAAAACGTCACTACTGCACCTTGCCAAAATATTTTATCGTACCATAAATTTCTTTATGTCACTCTTCCATGAAAGCCACGTTTGTAGAGCTCACCAGTAATAGTTGTCCTGCCTACAGTTTATCCCACCTGAGCTGTGAGTCTTTGCAGCTCCTCCAGTTACCATGGTTCCCCTGCCTGCTTCTCTGCCCCTGTTGCCCAGCCTGTTTAGGTTGATGGTCAGGTCTCAGTATATACCTTCAAACGCAACGCTTGCTGACATTACTTAGTAAAGTTGCTTCTGTAGGCGGCTAGATTCACCAGATTTCATTTAGGGGTGTCAGACTAAAAGGGAACTGGATATATTTAAAATTTTTCTGCCCAACTGTGAACTAATTTGTGTTATTCTGTCACATACAACCAGCAGTTATTGTAATGCGATAAAATCTGAACTAGCTCACGCTGCGTGAATACTTTTTGCAAGGCTTTGCATTTTACTTCCTCTAAATGTACGGGTTAGGCTTTTTCGATTAGAGTCTGAACGGCTTTCTATTTGTTCAGAAGGATGCGTGTTCATCTGCGTGGTGAAACGATTCAGCATATGTATCTTTTACAGCATCTTATGAGAGAAAAATGCTTCAGACAGACAAGAAATAGTGAGACGTGTGTAAACTGTGATCGCTACAGTCACGGTTTACCATGTGCACAGAAGTGAGCTGTCTGTCGTCTTTTATGGGTCGTCGAAACATGAAAAACAGAGACTACATGCAGAGAATCCCCTCTAACGCTCTGCGACATTCTTCTCCTGTCTGTACAAACTCTGCCGGACCGTCGCCACAGGCTTATTTCCTGCGCAGGTGCATGTCTAAAGAAGAGCTGCAGGCATGCCTCTGCTCACAGAAGTGCTTCCATTACAGCGTTTGGGTGAGACCGGTGTAGCCTGTGGCTGCGAGGGGAGAGGACCTTACCTCCATTGATGTGCTGCTTGTGATTGAAAGCGGGATCGTTTCCGAAATCTTTAGGCTTCTGATCTGTTTTAGAGACAGAGAGAAAAGCAGCATTAATCCCCGCCGTCCACTCGCGTACTTCAGACTTTAGATCACATCTAGATAACATCAGTCCATCTGGCGTGTTGTCAGCACACAACAGCTACATTTGTAGATGGAGATCGCCACCAAACAGTGAGTGATCGCGTTTAAGTTTTTCTGCCCAGATAAAAAAAAAAAAAAAAAAAAATCTCTTCCCAAAAACCTTTTGATGTCTGTGCTCAGTCTGTTGATGGAGAAAAAAAATATGTCACCTGGTGTGACTCAGCTCTTCAGCCAGACTTCCTGCATAAAGCCAGCCAGTCCATAAGGTGATAAGCATCAGTGAACTTTTTTTTTTATTTGCTTATAAATGAAAGTTAGGTCTGGAGGTTGAAGGAGTGTAAAGAAAGGGGGGAGAAGCAAAAAAAAAGACACACAAAAACCTTTTTTTTTTTCATAGAAAAATATCGCTTTTATTTCACATTCACCACAATCGCTTTTCTTTTTCATACCAAGCCAGAGAAATTCAACAAGCTTTGTGAGTGCAACGCTCTGAAGAATCAGTTCTTATTCAGTTTGAGTTGGGGAATAAAAATGGAGCAATATCAGGGCAGCTGATAATCATTTATTAGGAACCAAAAGCACTTTATAACCACAAAGTGTAATAGATATGCAGCAGGTGAAAACTTAATTTAGGGTGTGCAGAAAAAAAAAAAAAATTATACGGAGCCTCATTTCCTCTCTTTGATAAGGTCTTTCATCCACGAGACACGTTTGGCATCTTCACATTATAGATTCAATAAACTGCGAGCTGTCCTCAAACTGAAAATAACAAGGAGATTAAAACTTTTAAAGGACACCTGCAGCAATATTATTTTCATATAGGTGAAATATGAGCTAATCACCTCTGTTGTAAAAAGTTAACATTGAAAGCTGAAGAAAAAGGGAGAAACAAACCCTGGATTAACACAGAAGGACCTGTACATATTCAACCAGATGGGGAGAATCCATTTTCCTAGAATGAGCATTTTCATTGCTTTTTCTCTGTCATGCATCAATATTTCATATAAACAAAGTGCAACATGCCAAGGCCCAACACAAATCAAAGACAATTAACAACTCCTCTCTCATATGAGCAACAGAAGAATGTGAAAATAAATGTAATTTTTTAGCTGGTGTGGTAATATGTCGTTGTCTTAACTAATATCTAGTGTCAAAATAGATCTTTAATATACCGTTCTGGTGAAAAGTTAATATTATCTTAAATATTTCATAGCAATTTGGGGGTTTCGGGATTTATAGTATTAAATAAAAGCATTAATATTTAATTCAGTATCTCACATTTAGTCGTGCCTGGCCCACATTTTCTTAGTTAAATAGTTTTTTCTTGTGCAGCCTTGGCCTTTAAGTATATGAATTGAGGTGAGAATAGCTTTATCTGGTCCAAAAAAAGCAGTTTGGATGTTTGTCATGCTGGAGCACTTCATCTCGTCCAAGTTTCAAACGTTTAGCCGTTGATTTGAGGAGATGTTGAAAGATTTAAATGCCATCCTCCTCCTCCTCCATTATTTTATCCACTTTATGCCATTACTGACCTCAGAGCAGCCGCCCAGAACGATGGGGGACAGGACAAAGGTGTACGTACATGAGGAGGAAGTGTGTCTTTAACGGGACGCTGTTAAAACTTATAAAAAAGTCAGGCATGGAGGTGACAGCATGATGCTATGGGCTTTTTAAAAAAAAAAAAAAAACTGGTGCATGGCACAAACTGGATGAAAGAGACATTTGTTCAATTCTTCAACTTCAACACAAATAAAAAGATAATCAGGACAGACTTGGATGCAATTGGGTGTTACATCTTAACCACATGCAAAACTGCTTTGGAAAACCGTGACCTGAACCTTAATGAAAAGTGGAGCCCATGTGAGGATTCAACTTAAATTTGATCATTTATGCTAAGCATTGCAGTCTGATATTCAGCCGGAAAATTGTTGCAACCTCGCCGACGGCTACCGAACATGTGTTGCCAAATTAACATGAAGGTGTATGCATATTGTGCCTTGTTTTCATAACCGTCAAAGCTATTTATTCTATAGTGACTCCACTTTGAGAAAATGATTAGAATACCAGTTAAATGCCTGAAATTAACAATCAGGCAACACGACGAGCGTGTTTAAAGTTCTGACAGGAACTGAATATAAACGTCTGAGCTGAAAGAAACCAACAGGTTGGAAGAAAATAAAAGGAAATTGTGAAATGTAAGCAGTAAGCAGTGATTAAAACAGCAGGAGGATGCTCCATGGAGGCACAGCGATCTCTTAAACATAATATAACTGCACTGTGGCTGAAGCCAGGGTGGGACGACAGTAAGAATGATTTGATTATGTTCCTATTTAACGTGAGCCTAAACTGGATTTGAATTAGCTTTAATTCAGTTTATTCTCTTTAGACCTTGTTATTAGTCTTATTTTAGCAGATTAAAACAAGCTCATTAGTAAAAAAAAAACATTGATAAAAAACAGATACATCATCAACTTATTGTTTTAAAATGGCATCATTTGGGTTGAGTTTTCTAAAACATCTCAGCTGTTTGTACCTCAGACTTTAAATTCACATAATCCCCCAAAATAGAACAAATTAAGGCGATACATACAAGAATTTATAAATATATTGTTATGTTGACTAATAAAGCAATAGCACAAGAAAAGCTATTACCATTTTGATTATTTCATTAGAGATATTATTTATCTAATGAATCTAACACAGTTGTTTGGCCAAATGAATACTTTTGGAGGAGTCAAAAGGAAGCTTTCAGAGCTAACGCTACCAACTTTTCGGCACGGTGGAGGTAGCATCATGCTGAGGGCCTGTTGCTAAAGAGTGGACAGAGGGATTAGGAAAGAGTGCTACCTTCAATGTATTCAACTTCAGCCCAAATCAAAAGCTTTGGCGCTGAAACTTCAGCACAACTGGGTGTTTCTACAAGAAGCACTCAGAAACATCTGGGTTAAGCTGACACAGTAAAGCACTAAATCAAGAAAAGCCGGCACTACCTCGATCAGATTTTTGGTAAATAGAAAGTTATTTATCCAAAAATATTTGCCCTGTTATGAGCATTGGTTCATTTACACATCTTCCTGAATCTGTTTTGGGTCTAAGTCTAACGTTTCTCTGCACCAGCAGTCTCTCAGAGCCCTAAACTTCTGCTGGCTTTGATCGAATAAAACCACCGCAGACCGCAACAAAACATCCAATCACTTACGGGGCGATGGCAAAAACAAAGGAAGGGAAAAAAGGAGCTTGGACAGTCTTTAGATGACCGTTGAAGACTGTCTCCTGATGCTGGCTTGTAGCCCTCAGGCTAGAATCCTGAGAAGAATTATCACATGGATCTGAAGGGGGATTAAAAACTCCCTCTTGTCCCATTTTTCTCCTCTCTTCAATTAGTAAAGAGAAAAATAAAAAAAACAGAGGGCCTTTATTCATTCAGGAAGAGATGGGGATGGCTCTTTGCCACCGCTGGTTGTTCAGGCAGGAGAGGGAGGACCTGTTAGAGAGCTTGCGCTGATAATATTTCTCCAGAAAAAAAAAAAAAAAAGAAGGAGAAAGAAAGAGAAGAAAAAATATAGATGCCTTGGAGGATAGAAATGCTTACTGCAGGGTTTTATGAATGCAATCGGCTCCATTAACTAATTAGGAATATTAAAGGGCTTCAAAGTAGTCCATGATGGAGGGAAGTGATGCTGATTTAAAAGCTCCCAGTGAAATGTTTTCCAAATCTTTTAAAAAGTTTGATGCAGCGAGGACGACTGAAAACAGAAAAGTGCACGGGTAGCAGAGCATAAATGTGGTCGTATATCATTCCTCCGTTTGAATTCGGACCCACATTGATTAGGTTATGGCACCGGGCCGCTGGAATGAGTCATATGATGTGTAAATCATGCACAAGTTGATTGAAATTGAAGAAAGAGGAGCCGGGGAGGCACAAAATGGATATGCAAGCACAACATAACTAAAATACTTGTTTATCGAAGCACAAAGCTGCCTTCTGTGAGACGCAGTATGATGAAATAAGTCAATACGGAGAATAACTAATGCATAAAACAATGATTTAACTGGCTGTTTATTGGGAGCTTGGTGGAAATTGGGATAACTTACTCACACTGGTGCATATTGGTTAATGTGGTTTTACTTGCAGCACATACAGTACAGGGTCAGTAAAAGTACATGTACCCTTTTGAACTTTTCCACATTTTGTCAAACATTAATGTACTGGATGGGGATTTCATGTGACAGCCCAAATCCAAGGCACTAATCACCCAATGCAGAACAAATAAATATTTATGACAAAAACACTTTGTGACCTAGAAACTATCAAAGCTGTTCGATACGCAGTGTAACAAACAGCCGTTTGTTACATCTAAGAATGAACACTTAACTTTGTATTTAAGCACTTTATTTAGCACTTTAGAAAGCATACAGCACTTTAAGGATGCATATTTGCACATTTAAGAAATAATTGCACACAGTTACTTGTATAAGTTTTTATGAAATGCATTCAATATACACTTATACAAGTAACTGTGTGCAATTATTTCTTAAATGTGCAAATATGCATCCTTAAAGTGCTGTACGCTATCTAAAGTGCTAAATAAAGTGCTTAAATACAAAGTTAAGTGTTCATTCTTAGATGTAACAAACGGCTGTTTGTTACACGCAGGATTTTAAAAGTCCTTCAAATTTAATCTTATAATAGTGCAGTCCTTGTTAATATAAAGCAGCCTCCACAGCATGATGCCTCCACCACCTTGCTTCAATTTAGTTTATCTCCTCATACATCAGTATGTTTCTCAGCCAAAATGTTTAATTACGATCTCATCTGCCCAGAGCACATTCCTCCACGTGTTGTCTTCTGCGTGCCTTGATACAAACTATAAATGGGGACGTAAAAGCCTTCTTTCCATTAATTTTTTTTCATACCACTTTTCCATAAAGGCCAAATTCATGGAGTGGATGATTAATGGTTATCCTCTCAACAGGTTCTCCCACCTGAGATCATTACAGATCTCATTACATTACAGCCAATGTAAATGACACTCAGGTGCACTCTGCTTACTAATAAGGTGACATATGGGTGTCAGATTATTAGTATTTTTTGCTTCTGCTTGACAATTATGAGCTACCGTCTATCATAACATTCAACACCGACGTTTAGGATTGTAATGTGAAAAGAATGTCAAAAGGTTAAAGGTTATGAATAGTTTTTCAAGGCAAGCACTGCGTCATTCTGCCGGTTATCCCAAAAGACTTCTTTCATCTGCTCTTGTGTTTGAAACGACCTGGCCTCCATCTTCAATCCAGTCCCCCAGCCTTGCCTTCCCGTTAGCCTCCCTCTCAGGGTAAAAAGAAAAATCTATCTTTAGAAAGTATGGACAGCTATCCCTTTCCCCCCCCAGTCTTTCATCTCCTTCCATCTCGGGGAGCATTCTTAGGAGGAAAAAAGGGGGGCTCGCTTAATGGGCCCTTCTCCTCTGAGAGAGTTTGCTCCCCTCCATCACTGCCTCTCATTTACTCGCTTGTGTTTTCTTTTTTTATATATATATACAGGGAGGATTTGAAGTAAAGGAAGGTAGCAGAATAGGAACAGGGAGGTTTTGATACACAAAAGGATGAGGGATTTAGACGTGAAAAAACGGATACAAAATGGCGAGACGCTGATTGCAAGTGCAGAGATTTTTACAAGCAATTTAAATTGCTTTTTTTTTTCCCCCCACCGACTGCATAATTTTGAAAAAAAAAAAGTATTGATTTGCTTCATTTTGTACCGCTTTCTAAATTAAACACACATTCAAATGGGCTTGGCACTAAGCATTGACATGAAATGGTTCATAAACACAGATTAAATGAGAGAGAACAGACCGAACAGCAGCCAGTGTGTATTAAAATCCTCACAGGAAATATGACAAATATCCTTGTAAAATTAAAAGAAAAGTGCTCATTCTTAAGAAGGAAGATGAAGCCTTTTGAGTAGTACCTGCCCAAAAGTTCATCTAAAGTGTAAAAATATGCAGTGAAAGATGTTAGTTCATGCACAATTATGCAATCTTAAATAAACACAATTTTAATTTCAGACATTAAATAAATCATACAGTGGATCTCAAAAGTGTGCACAACCTTGTTAATATGTCCAGTTTCTGTAATGTAAAGGTACTATAGTGACTACAATAAATAATTTCTACTCTTCCCCACCTTTAATGTGAGACGTATCCTGGTTGGTTAAACAGAAAAATAATCTGATGGGGGGTAAAAATCAAACCAATTTAAGAATCAAAAGAGATAAAAACATATCAGTTTATACATGTTCACCAGGCTGCTGCCCTTTTTTACTTTTCCGACTTTGCAGATATTTTCATTTTTCAGCTAAAATCTACAGGATATAAAAAATGTGAAATCATTGACTTTTATGACACAAAAAGTTGTAAGAGTCTATACTTTTGAGATCCGCTATATCCATACATATATTTATATGAAAAGGATAAAACGATTGCATATATAAACACTCTCCAAACCTTGGAAATTGTCCAAATGGTCTTTTTCTGAGAGAGATAAAGGCAGGCTGGTGTGCATTTTTAAATAATAAGAACAAAATACTGTTACTGATGAACAAACAGATATTTACTATAAATACGAGCATAACTGCTCACCTTTGATTTCTATGTGACCAAAAAAAAAAAAAAAAGACAGCATTAAACCTTCTGTTCATATCTCTACCCATAAGATCGGTTGCCTTGAAACACCTACAGTCGCTGCACAACGCCATAAAAGCAAAAAGTTCCTCCAGTAGGACGCTGATGTAGTCATTACTAAGACATTTCTTAAAAAGGGAGCTGGCTCATCAGAAATAAATCCTGAATGGAAACTCAGCCTGTAACAAGCAAGAGTCATTTTCATCACAGCATGTTTGGTCTCATTCCTTGAATTAAAGCAGACCTGGAAACTGTGGCGAGTGTGCATCCGAGAGAAAGGAAAGTTAAATTCCAACAAAAACTAACGAGTTTGGTGCAAGTTTGGTTCACCATAGAAAAAAAAACTGTTAGAAACATTCCTTTGGGTTCTGTTTTTTCTTCCATTCTCTCAGTCAAACGTATGAAGGACATCAGGGCTTCACATTGCAACATTAACCGACAGGCAGAAGATCCAGGCAACATACGGAAATCCCCGACATTTTGATTTGACACTGAAGCACTACCTCAAACTGTGGAGGGGGGGGGGGGGGCAAAAGCTTTAAAGCACATTTTTATTAAAGGCATATCCTAGGTTTGCTGAAAAAAACAAACAAAATACACCAAAAGTACCATGTCAGGCTTGAAAAAGTTTGGAGAACGGTGCATTTTCCGCTTGGCGTGGTTAACCTCCTTAATGCTCAGTACCTATGCATCACACCAGTGCTCTCCTCTTTTTTATGTCCTCCCCCCCTCTCAGATTCCTAGACACATGGGAAAATAATCAACTCCACCTTCATTAAGACCAAAAGAAGCATTGAAACCAAACGAGTCCTTCAAACTTGTGTGTGAACCTCTCTGAGAAAAGAGGAACATCGACACTGTTAATCGCATATCCATGCAGAGTCTTTCCAACAATTTGCTCGATAATCCATGTCTGGTTTACTTAACTGATGATCCAATTAATTTTTCTAGGCTGATTTTACTCTCAGCAACACTGTGAAGGACATCAAAAAATCATTCTGTTGAAGCATTAGAACTGGAAAGTGAAGCTTTTCCATCTTCAGGCACCAAACCCGGAGGCGCGCGCTGATCCGGTATCGACCAGAGGAGCCGAAGCGCTTCCCCCATAAAGATTCCCATTGCTGAACAGTGCTGTTGATGCTGAACTCCTTTTTTTTCTTTGAAGGAAAGGATCAGACTCTTTTAGGTCTTCTTCATGACCAGATTGTCCTCTCGAAGCTGCAGGACGCCCTTGTGGTCCAGTCGTTTCAGCAGCGGGAGCCGTAGCTGTCGTCTTTCTCCAGCGTGATGATGAGCCTGGGCTCCAGGCTCGAATCGGCTCCCGGATAGAGGTGGTTCTGGTCGTTGCTGCAGAACATGTTGCAGCTGGGGTTTTGGCTCTGGCAGTAGCTCTCTGGACTTTGATGATAGGCGGGTTGGTCGTTGCGGTACATGACCGAATGGTGGTGGTGATGATGGTGGTGGCTGTCGGTCTTCCCGCTCATCCAGTGGTAGTGCTGGCAGCAGAGAATCATCATCACAGTCACACCTATCAACAGCAACAGGCCGATGCCTCCCACCAACACATAGAACCAGTAGGCAGGGACCGGATGCACCTTCACTGCGGCTATAGTGGGCCTCATCCCAGATATGGCACCCCCTGGAGGGCAGGAGGAAACATTACTGGTTGGCTCAGTGGAGGAGTGAGGCAGGCATGCAGACTGCATTGAAGACTTAACAGCTGGAGATCGTCTGTTTATCTGGACACGGCAGGACTGTCAAGCTTTTCATTTCTCCACATGCTTACAGCTGGATGCAACCTCCATCATACATTATGGATATTATATGATATACATCTAGGGCAGGGGTGTCAAACTCATTTCTATATAGGGCCACTTTGGCGTCATGAAGTCATTAAAAGGGCCAGTTGCACGTGTATAGACGATACTTGTCATTTCATAATTTCATTCCAGTTCACATAGAAGTATAAAAAATGCACAGTAACATAAAAGTAACAACCTTAGGCCCAAATTATACAGCTTATCTGCAAAAAAAGTTGATATTGGGGTGCCTCCTGTAAGTGTACCCATGTTATGGGTACACTTACAGGAGGCACAGTTTTAGACACTTTAAACGGATATATGCCTCTACTTTATGACATGAAGTGCCCTTTTTTTTTGTCTCTTGAGGGCCGGATAATTTACTTTGACGGGCTGGATTCGGCCCGCGGGCCTTGAGTTTGACACCTGTGATCTAGGGAAAAATATTAGAGACTACTGCATGTTTTTTTCCCCGAAAATCATTTATCTCTATTGAATCACAGTCATAATTTCCTATGTGTGCTGAAATCCAGCTTTTTAATAATAATAAGGTCCACCAGCAATCTGAAAGCACATGCCAAGATGCAAAGAGAGCTGCGATTTTCCCAAATATCGATTTCTGAGGTCTTGCAAAGTTTAAATAATACTATTATGTTGTCTCGTTTGAAGATGAATATGAACTTTAATCTTTGTGTGTTTGAGGTATGAAAACCCAGCCTGCGTTTCTGCAACCACTTTGTATTGATTTGCCAATAAATGCTCAAAAAAATAATAAATTTTTATTTGAGAGAAAAGCCAGTAGCTCATAGAATAAAACAAATCTGTTCATTTTACTCAAACACATTTTTTTTAAACAGCAAAATCAAAAAACACAACAAAGAAAACCTATTTCAAAATTAATTATGTCTAATTATGGTCTGAAGTTGAATCAGGACTTTTTCTGGCAGGAAGGCTGAACAATTACATGGACAATTTGAGAATACTTGGACAACACACGCCATCAGCCCATGGTCTCCATCATAAACCGGCTTCATCAGCTTGTGTTACCTGAATTAGTTAGATTGTAGACCTAAATTGTTCAGTGGTACAGTAGTATCCTCCTTGTGTATGTTTAATATTTAATTTTTCCATTTTGATTTTAAATAAATTTGATAACAGTATGTGACCAGGTTTTTTCCCCCCTGGATATGATTTTCAGTGTCAGATTACATACAAAATATATATTATTTAGATTTTTTTTACTTAAATAAGAAAATAAGTTATTGAGGAAATAAAATAGAGCAAAACAACCTAAAAGTACATAAACGGTTGATAAAAAATGTGAGAAAAATAGAAAATCAAATCAAATAAAGCAGAGCAAATTAAAATAAAATTCCCAAGTGAACAGATAAATACTTTTTTTTTAATCATTTTGATTTTATGGGGGCTGTTCACCTTTGTTCTGCTGAACTATCCAGATCAAGGAAGTATATGCTAAAAGTAAAATAAATAAATAAAAATACAAGCAGGGCACATTGGTGCTGCAGATTTTAGGCTTTCTAGATCGTAAAAGGTGTTTTTCTCAGTTTTTTTTAACCATTGGTCAGACTCTCTGCCCTGTTTCACAAACCTGAGACTACTCTAACGGCCTTCTGCCGCTTGTGAAACACTGACTGCATACTTTAAATAGCCACAGTCTAATATCCCTGTGAGTAACATAAATATGTGTGAGAACTGAAAGCTTGACAGGCCTAGGAACAGGGTTGGAGGGCTTTTCACTAAACACCACACAAGAGCAGGCAGAAACGCGGTCCTAGCTTTAAATTTCAGCCTCATTGTCCGAGATCCACACAGCCGGTAACATTTTATTTTCATCGATGCAAACGTCACAAGCATCAGCTGCACATTGACACGCAGAGGCCCATGCGATGCGCCCAAGTTCAACCAGAGCAAAGGATTGATTGTGGACAGGCCGCCTGACCCAAACAAAAGGTGGGGAACGTTAAGCACTTCATGGAGCTGTTTTTTCTCTTGTGAGGGTGGGGGGGGGGGGGGGGGTCAAGAGCAACTGAATCATGCGGAGAGAGAACAAAATTGCAGGGTTGGGGGAAGGATAAGAGAGAAGGTATTATTGGAGGAGAGAATGGAAAGAAACAGAGAGGGGTCGGTAGAAAGTGAGACGGTAGAAGTGTGGGAGGGTAAAGAAGGGGGAGGGAAAGAGCTAATCCTGCCATGATATCTTTAATCCTGCATTAAAGGGCTTGACTGAAACTTCAATACTCTGTCAATTCGCTGTGAGAGAGACCTGTTGTGAGGGAGAAGTTATTGGGGAGAGAAAACGAGTAAAAGAAAGAAAGAGAGAGAGAGAGAGAGGACTGAAGCGCATGAGCCGGAAAGAAAAGGGAAAGAGAGAGCAGGCAAGCGACGGCTAGCTGGGGATAAGGAAGGAGAAAGAAATAATGAAAGATGGAACAGGATAAAGAATCACGGGGAAACCAGTCGACTTAATTTAGACTTTATTTTAAAGTTCAGATGTGCTATTTAAGAGTTTAAAATTGACTTTGGATGGAAAGCTGCTCTCTGTGAGGCCTGGACACAAAGCCTTTCCACTGCTGGGCAAAGAGACAATTTTAAGTGGTGGAGAAAAAAAAATCTGTATTTATTATCTTTCTTTTTATGAAATCGAAGAAAGGAGCAGAGGAAAGCTTGTCAAGTGGTGCATCTTACACTGCAAACTAAAAATAAGTACAATTTTCTTGAAATGAATGTATTTGCCCTTGATTTGAGCAGGTAAATAAGATTACTTGCCAATGGAATGAGTATTTTTACCCTTAAAATAAGATAATTAGAAATCCTGCACTTGAAATAAGGTGATGGAGATGAATTGTTCTATTTTAAGTGCAAAAATCTTATTCCATTGGCAAATAGTCCTATTTATCTGCTCAAATCAAGGAAAAATACTTTAATTTCAAGAAAGATATTCTTATTTTTAGGTCTATTTTTGCAGTGTAAGCTCAAAGGTTTTAACCCAAAATATATACACTTCATCCATCCATTGGATGAATCGGGTTCTTAGGCAAGCATAGTTGCAGTTCAGGTGAAATTTTGTTCAATGCAATATAATATTTCTTTATATATAGTGCATTTTCATTGTTATGCTGATGATACTCATATTTATCCAAAGAACTGTAAACATCCAATCAGCTATATTGGGCTACAAGCATCTCCTGGAGCTGGGAGGACTCGAAGCATCTGGATGAGTTTAATTTGATCTCCAGAACTAAAGTAACAAACATTTGAGTTATCTTTGATGTCCTCTAAACCAGTTTAAACTGGGTTCTAGCTCTCTAATTTTAATTTTATGAACAGTAGATCCAGATAAAATAATTGAAACCCCTAATTAAACTAACTCATGTCCTGATACCGGTTGTTGGTTTTTGTTTTTGATTTTTTTGTCACCGACACCCTGATCAAGAACTGTGGCTACGTTGAATAAAGTCCTGAGTACAATTTGCAAAGCCAAATTATGAACTGTGCAAAATACTGTATTTTTTGTAGTTTTTGTTCCACCATTTAAAGTGACATTGAGATTAAAAGACTGCATTGGCTGCTGCGGCTCTGTACCCATTCTCAGGCAGAGATAAAGGAGGCAACCAGAGCACACCTGAAGCATAGCCATTACATTTTACATGTTCATAGCAGAGCACTAAGTTTATAAACCAGGAGAACAAATTCTTCTGTAGAGTTTTATGTGTGTTTGCTTATCTGTTAATGCTCTAAATAATGTCACAAGCTGTATTAGCATTTAGAAACAGAGTTATATTAATGTTGCCTTGCGTTTAGCTAGGCTAATGTTAGCATGTTTACTCTGGCACGGTCAACACTTCCATGTAAAAATGGTTAAGGCGAGTTCCAACATGTTAGTGTGCTGAAAATTGTGGCTTTATATCTTGAGTCACATAAATAATCCTAACACTAAACAAAAAATTGCTCCAACAAAACCCCAGCTGGGGTTATGTTGTATCAAGAGCAAAAAATACTGCAGCATCAAATGTGTTTGGTGGCTGACTTAAGTGAGACACAATCTAAATAATACTATTGATGAAATTTAGTTTTTGTTTTTTTTATAATACTTTAAATCTACTGAATTGTGAAGCACATATATGACCATGATTTCCATCAGATCTGGATTTGTTGTTGGCCTTATTCCTAAATAACTTGGATAAAAATAGGTCCAAAACAAAAAGTCCTAATTGGAACAAACCTATTAGCAATGTTTATATTTGAAACACAAAATTTTGTTTCAAATCCCATTTTTAAAACCTTATTTACCATACCAAACACAAAGTCTCAACGGAGTCAATTTAAAAAAATTATAGAATCGATTTAAGCCTCCTTTCCCACTAAAGCACATAAATACCAACATATTAATTAGCACCAATGAAAAAAATTGAGGCATTTTAAAGATTTACAATAATGGATAGGTCAGATTTTTTTTTTACAACCATCTTAATGTAGACTTGTAATCCTTTTTTCTGGCATTTAGTCCCATAAAAATTATAGTGTAGACCTGTACTGCCATTAAAATCAGTTATATGATCACTGTCCGGGAATTAAGTGTGTAAAAAAAAACCCCAGGAAGGATTAGGTGAAATACTTGTGGCATGACTCAGCTGACTTGAGCTGTCTCTTGGTTTTTACTATTTTAGGGATGGTATCTGGATGTAGGAAACGTAAGTCAGCTCTGCTCAGACAAACCAAATACCCTGACTTTGATAAAAAAAAGAGAATGTATTTCCCCTTGAATATATAAAAACATCATCAAACAGTGCACAACTAAAACAACAACAAAAAAAAGAACTGTTCTGATATTCTTCTGAGGGGGTTCAGATATGTTTTAACATCACAGTCAGCTCTCTAAACAGCAGAAACACGCAAAGCAACCAGATCAGGTCCCAAACCCAGACTTTGAAAACAAAAAATCCGGGAGCATAATCTGCCTAAGCCTTTTATCTCCTCTCAGGCTGGGCTATTTGAGGATGAAGGAGCAACACAAAAAGAAAAAGGAGAACAAAAGAAAAGGGGAAGTTGGATGGTGATCAGCTCTGCATTTTATGCAGGTGAGATCAGGGACTTCTTAGGACCCATAACAAAGCAGGAACTTGAGGAGGAAGAAATGAGGGAACACAAGAAGAAACGGGAGGGAATCAAGAGAAAGTAGGCAAAGGCTACAAGAGGAAGAGTGGAAAAGTAAGAGAAGCCAGTGTGAAAGAAAAAAAAGCTATATGAAACAGATCTGACTCTAACTTATACCCAAATTAACCACTCTTAAGCACAAGAAATACCTACTATAATGCTCTGATTCTCATTTAAGACTCTCAACCCAGCTTTATGTTTCTCTATTTCCATCAAAAACAGCAATGCATCACCAGCAGCATCCGTCCAGCATGCAGGGACTCATGCAGTGGATCCAATCCATCAAACTTCATCGTTCTTCCTTTATGCCGATCATATCGACATACCAACATCTAGCAGTAAAATGTCCACAGCTCCCTTTAAAATGCTTACCATTTTAGGTGTGTTACTTATAACAATTACAGTAGAAAAACTTTTTTTTTTCTTTTTTTAATTTTAGAGTTGGTTGAAAATAACCCTTACATTCACACTTTTGTAAAAATGTATATAAACAGTTGATGTCAAAGTACTCTGTTCAATCTCAGTTTGGAGAACAGAGGGCAGGACTGTTGAGCTTTTCATTTCTCCACATGCTTACAGCTGGATGCAACCCCCATCATACATTATCGATATTATATGATATACATCTAGGGTAAAATATTAGAGAATACTGCATGTTTTTTTTTTTTTTCTAAAATCATTTATCTCTATTGAATCACAGTCATGATTTGCTATGTGTTCTGAATTCCACACAGCTTTTTAATAATAATAAGGTCCACCAGCAATTTGAAAGCACATGCCAAGATGCAAAGAGAGCTGCCATTTCCCCAAATATCGATTTATCTACATTATCCATTTCTGATGGGTAATGTAATATAAAAGCTACTCCATGCGGCGCTGTAATTATTACCCAAAGAGAGTTGCTGCCTAATACAATGTAAGCAACGATAAACATGAATCTCTACCTTGTGCAACAGAAGTCAACCTAAATACGTTCCACTGAGGTCAATGATGGGTAAACCAAAGCCCTACAACAACACTTTCAAGCATCTTGAGGCTGAAAGCTGGCAGTATCACACTTGAGTCCAACATAAGGACAAAAAGGAGCAAATGATACGTGAGCCAACAATTAGTAAAACAAATTACACAAATTACAGGTCGACAGGTTTAAAAATAAAGTAATGTGGGTTAAAAGTCTCATGTATATGATTAGCACTAAGGACCGCAGAGCACTTAATCATCTTACCAATAGCAAAATATCCCTGTGGATTTATTTTCCCCTTCAGCTGAGAACCGAAGGGGAAACTACAGCAGAATTTGATCCTAACTTTTGTTTTTCTATATTGTGAATGCTAGGTGCTAGTGTTTGTTTTAGCACACTTTACTGAAATTACTGCTCTTCCTAAATAGGTTTACATCATTTTAGGCAAACACTGTGTATCCTTAACATCACACTGGAATAGAATTGAATAGTTTGCTGTTATTTCATTGTGCAGGCGTGCAGTACAGCGAAAACTATTTAAGCTACGTACTTCCAATTTGTTTAACAGCTATGTAGCTATAACGCTACTGTATGTACGATATGCATTGGAAGTCCGGATCTGGAAATAAAATTGTCTGTATCTGAACCCTGTTCTAGCTGATATTCAGAAAATCTGTGGAATTGGCATATTTCTATGCTCAACTAGCTGCTAATGCAAAACAAGCCCGACACAATGTACCTGAATCGTCTGCATTCAGACAGCATAAGAAGAGAGTTTTAAATAATTCACTATTCAGTCTACTTACAAAACATCCAAACTCCAAAAAAAGCTGCACATCAATGCTTTTACGTGTGGCGGCCATATTGGATTTTACAGTAGGGGTCGGTAAGGGACCTCCGACTTTCCAAATCAGATACTTGAAATAACGGCCATTCTGACTTCAAAATAAAATACGCAGAAGTTATTTTTGGCTACTTTGGCTACTGACAGACCCTTGGCTACTTTCTTTTCTAATTACAGAAAATAAACACAAACATGTACCTTCTATTAACTCTTTGCATAAGTAGGTATGGCAGTAAGTCCCCCCCAAAAGTTGGGCATGTCACCAGGAAGGCACTGGGCAGAAAGCTAATTAATGGATTAATATTGTATGATTGCCGATGTTTTCCCAAGTCCACTCTGAGCTACTCATTCATCATAAAGCCTTCATAAAACTACCAAGAAAGAGCTGACCGCTGTCTGCTGCAGGCGACTCCGCATCAGTACTCAATTCACACCACCTTACAAAAATAAAAATCCCTAAGAGCTCTTGGGAATTGAGTTGAGCTGTTGAGACTTGTTCGGTGAGATTCCCCGTGGTCTAAAAATGTTACTCTTGGCCAATGCAATGCTACAGGCTGGGCTTAGCGTCAAGCAGGAAGCACAGACAGATTGGCAAAGGATGTAAAAATGCACAAGAGGCAGAACTTACTGGGAATGCCTGAAGTTAAAGCAGGGAGAGGCTCTGGAAAAGAGAAAACAGAAGAAATATTAAAAGAAAGGCCCAAAAGTTATCATTAAAAATATCATATTTTGTTATTAGGTATTTAATGTAAAGTTTCCCTTTACAACATGAATTTCAAATGTGTAAATGTATAATTCATATTTTATTGATCTGTGGACGGCAACTTTTTTCAAGGAGGGAAATTAAGGCTACTTTTTCTATTTCCCCATCGAGCTCGCTCCTCATAGCCGTTTCTATACTGACCTCATTTTTTACTGTTTAATAAACAACGTTTCAGCGTCAGCAAACATACGGACAAGAAGAGGAGAGGAAATGGATGCTGATGGGTTAAAAAAGGTTAAGGGCCAGTGTGAACAGAAGAGAAACGGAGGATTGGAAAGTAAGGGGGAAAGGGTCATGGGAACATGGGCTGAAGTTTGTTGCGGTTTATTATTTGCCAGAGGATGTTATATCTGGTATGAAAGTGAGAAAATTGAGAAGAATTGGGAAGAAATATTATTGAAGCAAAGAGTGTGATGAGACAAGACCAAAAACTATAAAGTTGGTGGAAAGAAACTTGGATAGGTAACTGTTTTTTTTTTTTATCCCAGGAGAAACCGCTTGGATCAGTCCAAAAAGATGTAGGCTCCCACAATTTCTCTTGGAAAAAGACATCCGAGTCAACTTTATCAGAATCAGTTAAATTTTTTACTGTAGGATCAGGGTTTGGTAAAAGCCACAGAGCCTCTGGGGTTCAACAGAGCTTGGTATCTGTCCATATACGTGTAATTTTGCATTATTTGTAGTCTTTTATGGGTCACAACAGGCCGATGTGAATCCCACAAACTGTAAACACAAGCGTGGTTCTGCTGCAAGATGACTGACACATCTAGGAGGATGATTTCAGATGATATTAGAGGTGGATAAATACAGAGACAATGAGGGGAAGAAGGAACGAAAGGAAGGAAGAAACAGCAGGATGGGATAGTGCAGGAAAAGATGGAGGGAGATGTAATGAAAAATTGATTAAAATCCATGCCCAAAGGTCGTTTGCTGCCTACGTTCATTTTTTATTTAGATATATTTCTTCTTTGCGAGTGTAAATTAGATTGTTTTTTATTAATATTTATTGTTTTTCATCCAGTTTCTAGGTAAACACAAACCAAACAGGTGCTGTGATGGGGGACTGAAATGAGACTTACGTGCACATTGCTCCAGTTCGATGCTGTTGCTCATGTGGATGTTGTCTATCCTGATGTGGCCTCGAGTTGGGTGATCAAAAAACCCCTCAAACACCACCTACACCGGAAATATACACACAGACAACCTATAAGCTCTTTCAAACATTCACAACAAAGAACTGTTTATGATAAATACTCAGTGATATAACTACTACAGATGCACAAATCAAACGGCAACCTGTTGAAAATCATCTATTTTTTTTCTTGATCGACTGTAATTGATAATTGTCAAGTTAGACACTGAGAAATCTGTTTTTTTTTACCCTAATTTCACCATTGTTGGTCTAATAAACACATCAAATAGCGCATACTTTAATTTTGTTTTCTTTGAGTTTGATAAAAAAATAGATGAAAGTTTAATACAATTATATAAAATCATTTCAAACATAACGGATTGTCGTATAATAATTTTTTACTTGTTGGAGTAACTCCATCAAGGACAATTCTAGACCTGAGAATAAAAAATAAAAAGTTGGTGCATCTTTGATGATCCATTAAGGAAAACATGTCAGTTTTGTGATAGTTGGTTAAAATACAATTTCTGACACCAATTCACATTCCTACATCAAAACATGCCTATTTTTACGCTGACTGAAACTTTGACAAAGCTGATTTTGCATAATTATAGGAGAGCAGGTAAAAGGAAATGAGACAGTTTTCTAATCCAGTCTTTTACTTAATTTTAGCTTTTTAGCTTTTGCTTGGATGATGTTCGAAGAAAAGTAGCACCTTTTCCCACTACTGTGTGAACAATGCAACATCAAAATAACTAAACAGTATTTTTAGTGGACATTATTCTCTGATCACTTTTGCAATATTTGGAAGAAAAACATAATAGACGAAGAGCTGGTGCAGCTTTAGAGCTTAGTTCACAGCTCTATCTGCCACGTTACAACCACAAATAATAATAATAATAATAGTAATAATAACAATAATAATAATGATAATAATAATAATAATAATAACAATAATAATAATAGCAGTAACAGTAGTACATTTTATATGTTATAGACCATCACAGAACTGTCAGAACTGTATAGTACTTTGTGTTTGAGCATCCTATAAAAACTACTCAACAATATACAAACCTTGCTGTTTCAAAAATTTAAACATGCTTAGATACTTTCTACAATAAAATAATAAAGAGAGACCTCCTATCATATTTTTCTTTGCATTGAAGGATCATGATTAGTGGAAGATGGTCAACATCTGCCTACCTGATACTCTCTGGGGCTTTGGGGAAGGATGGTACGGCCCTCTTTCCAGTGGGGCCCCTGCTCGCCTTTTAGCGCCCATAACAGGGTCTCCTCCTGGTCGCTGTCCCTCAGCAGGACCCGCAGGGTCCCCTGCGCCTCCCCCTGCAGCTGGTAGTAGAACAGGAGGCAGAGAGGACCTCGTTCTGGCCCCACTTCGGGACTAAGAAGTCTGGCTTTGTTGCGCTGGGTGTGGGCCCCGGCATCCAGGTGGAGGTAGTTCCCCGAAAAACCTGGTAGGACAGAAAGAGACGGTGTAAACCGTGACGCCATAAAAAGGCATTTTATTGCCAAAAAAAGTCATTTTATTGCCAAAAAAACATTGTTAGAGATTCTTTGGTAAACTGTAACTTTAATACGTTTTTAGAAATATCCAAAAAAGTAGCCCTAGAAACAAAACTTTTAGTTTTTATAATAATATGATTAACATTTGTTGAGCTGTGCATGGTGCAATAATAATTGAAAGGGTTTATACATAATCACTCATCTCGGTAATACATTTTTACCGTAGCATTTTATATAATGTTACTTTCAGTTAAATTCAAAAAGTGGCATAAAGCGAAACTAAAGTTAGGAAATTATCTAAGCCATTATTATATTGTTTCAAATATTTTGAGAGGATTTTAACAGTTACCTTCAGTGAAATGTGTCCGAATCGTAAGAGGCTCTGCTTTTAAATTTTGGTAAAAATTTAACAAATTGTATCTGCTTGAAATCCTCTCTAAAAATGAGAGAAAACTAGTTGTTAGACTAAACTTACAGGTTTAATTCAAACTTTTTATTGCAATGGCATAAATATGGCAGTGTAACGTTGGCTTTCAGTGACACAAAATTCATTAAAATATTTCTCTTTACAGTTTTTTCCAATTTTATCCTGAGTTTCCGTAGCAAGTTTAAGCATAAAAGTCAGGAAACTACGACCACTGGGCATCGCTCTTCTATATAACGCCTGACCACAAATAATCCGGCCATGCACACAGACATTTACAACATACTCATTCTGGTCGCTGTACTCTTATTCTCTTGATGCAGTTTTACCCTTATTTTATAACAAAAATAAAGTCCTCTTTAATCAGTTTAGCTCAATGTATGTAAACAAAAGTTGAAAGGAAAAAAAGAACAAAGAGAGGTAAGAAAAGAAGGCATCCATCCATCCATCCATCTCCCAGAATTCGCAGAAATGTTGAATAGCTTCTGAAGCACTCTTTGCTCCATAAATAATGCATTACATTTGCTGTAGCTCAGCTCTTCACTTGGAGGCATCGAGAAAAGGGGGACCTAAATTACCATTGCTCATTAAGTACACTTAGGGAAAAGTTGCAGTGTTTTTCTGTCGTTCCACGTTTGATCTTGGCTAACTTACAACGGGAAGGAATTAATTAAAAACCCTCCATGGGAGAAACAGGCAGCGATGTAAAACTGCCTCTGAGGGAAGCCTCAATCTCTCTGTGCTATCTTTGCACTCGAGTGTTGGTCGCACATTCAATCTCCTTCTTTATGTTCACATCTGGGTTTGAGGTTTGTCCATCAATCACTTGTCCATGAACATGACTACTACGGAGCTGTATAATAAAAAGCATTTATTGCTGCTGTAAGGGCTGAATCTTTAATAAGAATGGATCATAGGCAAACATTGGCTGTGCTTCATGGCACATTGGTAGAAAATGCTCAAACTTTGCCTTTATTGAAAGAACCTAAACGTAAACTCCTTGTAATCCCGCCATTCCCACTGAGCATTTTGGAGCTGGAAAAATTATTATTGGACTGTCCTAGGCCAGATTCCACCTATATTTGAACTATGTTCTTTAATTGGACATCGGGCTGAGGGCACTGATCAATTATACTCCCTAGACCTCTATTAATGGTGCTAGCTGATTTTACTCTTGTGTATTTTGTTTTCTGTTCTGAAAGAATGCAAGGAGCTTCAGCAGTAACAGGAAGGCCAACTGGATTACTGAAGGTCGGATTAGTTTATCACTTTGAACTTTCGAGCTGATAGGATTGGGAAATGTTTGCAGGCTGCTGTGAGGCTCTTACAGATGGTAAGGACTGTTAACAATTGAGAAAATACAGACTGCCATTAGAGTTAGCAATGCCAGCTACTCTCACTGTGCTGATGGCTCTTCCTTTTTGGGTAATTGACTTTAATGAATTATTACGACACCACCGTGTTTAACGTCCTGGGTGTTGTTCTCTGGGATTGGGATTGTGCCATTTGAACAGTGGGTTACTTCAGCATACATATGCGACGGTGAGAGCCTTCTTACTATGAATAAAATTTCAGCACATTTAAAAATATTTAAAAAAAAAAAAAACAACAACTTATGAGCTCTGTTCTGGCTGGCTTTTCTCTTTTAAAATCCCCACAAAGGACTCTTAATGGCGGAGGCTGCAGGTCTGATTTGCATACGCAGACAGCTTGCAGACGGGGTGCCACAGTAATGTTGCTGTAGAACAAGACTTAATGTCATGTTGCTGTCAAACATGCAGACAGGGGCGCTGCTAAGTCAATTTCACATCATCGCGTAAGCGTGCTGGGAAGCGCTCTCACGCACACAGAGAGATGGGCAATCCAGTTTCGCCTTGTGTCACGGTTCAGCTTGTTTATGAGGGAGCTGCCCAGTCGACCATGAACTTGATGGTTTCAACAGATACGAGTAAAACCTTGCTATGTGGCAAGGTCATATAAGTGTGCGCGCGAAGGAAATTAACCCACAAACCTTGAGCGTTTGATACACAGAGTCTTAGGATAAAGTCACGGTGAGGACGGGCGTGGAGCCGCGAGTCGGGCTGGAGAGCAAAGGCAGCACTTCTGTCAAAGCTATCACCTGACTCATCTGACTGCTTTGGGCGATGTGAGTGCCCCTTATAGATGTGTAAGCTTTATGGTAAACGTGTGAGTGTGATTGATAAAACAGTCTGAGTTCTACCCTACTGCTCTCTTATTAACGATGCACAGTTGTGGAGAAAAAAAAAAAAAGGCAAGCACCGCTGAGGGAAATGGAGGAGAGGTCAGCACGGAGAAGAAATCAAGGCGATCCGACTGATGGAGAAAGAGGGCTGGAGGTGGAAAATACAGGGAAAATGCTAAAATTATACAAAGTAGCATGAGTTGAAATGGAGGTGAAGAGCTTATAACAAAGGGATGGCTTGAAGGAGGCATAGCGCCGTAAGGGGAGCAAGGAAAAATGAGACGATGAGGCCTGAGAACAGAGAGGGTTTGTAAGGACATTAGTGGAAAGTAAAATGTATGATAGTTAAAGGGGAGAAAAAAAAAGGCAGAGTGAAGGCAGATCAGTATAAGGAACGACGATATACTCCCACCAGCCATTTTTCCTTAATCCTTTGTGGGATGGATATTTGAAGGTGCAGGAAACAGACCACCATCATTTTGGTCGATTTTACCATGATAGCATATTTTTAAGCTGCATATCCGTAACGCCAATCTCCCGTTTCTCCTGCGGTGCTCTGCTGGACTGGGATTATGTGACTGTGGTGACAGGGCATTCCTCAAATGACGTCAAATTACTAACTTTACAGCAGCGTGCACGCATCGCGGCCATCTTGAGTTCGTACAGAGCGGTAACGCTTGTATGAACAAAATAGTGAACAGATCTGTCCTGAATATCACCTCAACAGACATAATATGACACAACAACAAAACACGGCTGTGTTAGTATCTGTCGGAGTGACCCGTGATATGATGATCGTTTTTTCTCCATTGATTTTACCTAAATCCCTGCAGCCTCAGTTTCCTGTTCTCAGCTGACAGGCATGGATTCTTGTGTTGCTTTCTGTTGCTGTAGCCCATCTGCTTCAAGCTTTGTTGTGCATTCAGAGACGACATTTGACACAACCTTGGTTGTAACAAGTGATTCTTTGAGACTGTTGTCTTTATAACCAGAGACCAGTACGCCTATCTCCTCTAATCTCTAACATCCACTTTGCCTTTTTTTCCCACAGACAACTGTTGCTCACTAGATACTTTCACTTTTTCAGACCATTCTCGTTAAACCTGACAGATTATTGTGCAAAAACAGAAGAAAATCCCAGTGGATCAACAATATTAAGACCAGCTTGTTTAGCACCAACAACCAGGAGACCTTTAAACTCACACAAATCCCAATTTAATCTCCATTCTGAGGCTAATTTTGAACTGTAACAGGTTGCCTAGCCCATGTCTAGATGTCTAAACAAATGTGTTAACAAGCGATTGAACAATTGTACCCAATAAAGTGGCCAGTGAGTGTATTAAGGATGTATTAATGGAGAAATAAAGTATTTACAAAAAGCAAAGTTGCTAGAGAGATAAAACTGTTGTGCAATTTATGTGAAAAAGAAAAGGGTTGGAAAAGACAAGCTAATAAACTAGGTTATAGAAAATAAAACTCTTAAACCTAGCAGTCTTTTCTGAACCTTAATTAAGGCATCATACACACTTTGATCATATCGCAGAGAAATCCTTGCATCATGGCTGCTTGCAGTAGTTCCTCACAGCACTGGGATGTGTGATATTTCACCACCAGACAAACACTTTGATGTTAATTAGCTCAAGAAAGCCCAACTTCTAACAAAGGTTAAAAATCATTTCTTGCAAATGTAGAAGGTCTACAAACAGCTCGAAGAGTTCAATTATTGATTATTTCATTATTGTTAATTTACCATTGATCATTACGTTTTAAACCTGCAGAGGTTTTAAAAGATGGAAAGTGCACATTAGTCTGAGGTCTACGGAGCATGTCTGTTATAACTTGCATACAAAATTAGATTTCCTCATGTGATAATTATCTCTTTTTGTAAGGGGGGAAAATGCAACAGGAACTGTATCAAATGTGTTATTCTAATATCAAATGTAATTTTGCCAGTCATCTTTTCTGGTGAAACACTGTGATTAGGGTGAACAACAGGGCTCCAGATTGTATTCAATATGTTTAAGGTGACGCCTCTGAGAGCAGCTGATAAAAAAAAATCAAACAAACAATGGGATTCACTGATAACAACACTTTTAAATAAAATCTATGCATTTCAATATTATCAAAAGAGAGTCACAAATGGAAATTGTATGTATAGCATTTGTGCGCGATAGAAATAACGTGTATTCCTGCTGTTATCTATGTTTTATAGGTTTGGCAGCCTTGTTAAATTTAAGCTCTGGTTGCTTCTAAGTTGAGATTTTCTGTTAAGGGGTCAAAATGCTGCAGCAAGAGTTCTGATGAAAATCAACAAGAGGGATCATATTTCTCCAATTTTAGCTTCCCTTCATTGGCTTCCTGTTAAATCAAGAACAGAATCTAACTTATGAAGCCCTTAATAATCAAGCTCCATCATATATCAGAGCTCTGATTACCCCGTATGTTCCTAACAGAGCACTTCACTCTCAGACTGCAGGTCTGCTGGTGGTTCCTAGAGTCTCTAAAAGTAGAATGGGAGGCAGATCCTTTAGCTATCAGGCTCCTCTCCTGTGGAACCAACTCCCAGTTTGGGTCCGTGAGGCAGACACCCTGTCTACTTTTAAGACTAATCTTAAAACTTTCCTTTTTGACAAAGCTTCTAGTTAGAGTGGCTCATGTTACCCTGAGCTACCTCTATAGTTATGCTGCTATAGGCTTAGACTACTGGAGGACATCAGGGTCTATTTCTCTCTCTCTACTGAGTTCTACTGTTCTCCAGTTTTCATTGCTTGTTGTTGTTTCAGCTTTTAACTTTTTGCTCTCTGTCTCTTTTTTTTTTCTTCATAGTAGGTACACTAGGTCTGGCGTTCTGTTAACTGTGACACCATCCAGGAAAGACAGATCACCCGCTACTACCATCTAATGTAGAACAGATTACTAGATCAATGTGTGTTTCTGTGCTTTTTTGTTTCTCTTATTGTGTCTCTGTTCTGTCTTCTGTAACCCCAGTCGGTCGAGGCAGATGACCGTTCATACTGAGCCCGGTTCTGCCGGAGGTTTTTCCTTCCCGTTAATGGGGAGTTTTTCTTTCCACTGTCGCTTCATGCTTGCTCAGTATGGGATTGCTGCAAAGCCATAGACAATGCAGACAACTCTTCCTGTGGCTCTACGGTTCCCCAGGAGTGAATGCTGCTTGTCGGGACTTTGTTGCAATCAACTGGTTTCCTTATATATGACATTTTTGACCAATCTGTATAATCTGACCCAATCTGTACAATATGATTGAACTTGACTTTGTAAAGTGCCTTGAGATGACATGCTTCATAAATTGGTGCGATATAAATAAAATTAAATTGAATTGAATTGAATTCAATGTCAAACGTCAAAAAAAGACTCTGTAGTACCCATAAAAACAACTTTAGGCATGGTTAGCAATAACGATTCATTATTTTATTAGCACCCATTGCTCCTGCTCTGCTGCCTGATTCACAAATGTACAAACACATAAGCTTTGTCTCATGCTCTGCTTTAAAATATGATGTTTTGAGGAGATGCGATTAAGAGTAAACAGTCTAAATATTGTCAAACGGCTCCTAAATTATTCTACCAAGAAACATGGAGAAAATATAATCAGCCTCATACCTAGATGAAATTCTGATTTTTCACTAATTTTTTTTGACAGCCTTTACGTTTTCATTAATGCACTTTAAACTGGAAGTGAGCAGATAGGTTTAACACTTAACAGTAATTTCTGTCATTTTAGTCCCTCAAAGCAAGTCTGCTAAGTTTTCCTGAACTACTGCATGTCCCAAACATTCGGAGACGCTAATTAGCAACGCTGTGTGTCTATAAATCAGGAGCAGCTGTGATGAAATGGAAGCATCACTTGTGGTTTAACCTCACACCACATTGTAATGGTCACAGCAGTGACGATCTGAATTACAAATCGCGACAAGCAAACGTCCACTTGGCTTCTCATATTGATATTTCTGTCTGTTCTTACTGTCTGATCCCAGGGACAGGTCCTGCCATGTCTCGTGAGCGTTGTGTCCAGCTGAGCCGCTTCTGGCTGTGTGCAGGGACCAGCTCACACCCGTGTGCGGATCGGCCGACCAGCCGCACAAACTCTGCTCAAAGTCGCAGACGGCCGACAGGGAAGGAGTTGTGGCTGTGGGGTGAGAAGGAAAGACGGATCATGAATAAACACGCATGAAGAAGGGACGCCCTGAAAGGCAAGTGCCAACAAACAAACACTATTTAAGTGTGCCCTATTTAATAATTTACAAGAGAACTCTCTAACTTATCCACGACGGGTGGGGAGGGGGTTAAAAATCCAAATTCATCAAACTTAATTTTTTTTTCTTTTCTAAAACTCACACATACATATGCTGGTGAAGATTCTCAGTCATCCAAGTCATGGTCATTCCAAAAAAAGGTAAAAAAACAAAGCAACTGGACTTGTTTTCCGTAGTTGAAGAAGTTTCGCTTCCTCTCCAGGAAGCAAATTTTTTTTTGAATTGAGAAAGCTTCCTGGAGAGGAAGCGAAACTTCTTCAACTATGGAAAACTAGTCCAGTTGCTTTGTTTTTTTTTTACCTTTTTTTGGAATCACACATACATAAATTATCTGTTTTATTCAACTGAAAAATATTTATAAAAGAACAGGCAAAAAAAATATCTATGTAGTTTTCGGTTGGTTTTTAATGATAATGCATATTTCTTAATGGCCACGGGGAGCGAGTGTAAAAACATAAAGTAAAAAGAAGCTGATTGGCCATGTGATAAAACAACAAAAGAAGAAAGCAAAGCCAGTAGTTCCCTCAAATTAATTAAGCTACTACACCTACCTACCTACCTAAACAACAATAAAAGGACGGGTAAATGACAGAAGAGAGCAATAATGTACACTAAAGAGAACATGTGAGGGCATAATTGTATCAGGGATTACTGAGGTAACAAAACCAGAATAAAAACAGGCAATAAAGGAAAGAGTGAATGCCAAAAAAAGTATAAAGGACAATAAGAGGGATTGATGGGTGGAAGATCAGATGACAAGATATTCTACGTAAACGGCTACTGCAGTAGATAAACTCCAGTGAGTTGACAGTCAGCTGACCTACAGCTGTGAAATCGTACAGCAGTACGAGTCTATGCGCACGAGGAGGTTAAGATCCTCTGGCTGCGGGAGTTTATTTCCCCCTGAAACAGAGCTTCCTGTGGGACTCTGAATGTAACAGACTTCAGAGCCCAGAGGCCCTGCGGTGCACAGTGACATCATGACTGTGACCTTAAGAGAGTAAGTGATTTCATATGAGTGGATGTTATACAGTAAATCAAAGAAATCTGTCAAAGTGGTGAAGCTACGAGGAAAATTTGTGCGTTTACCTGATCTCATCGCCGGCGTTGTCTGTTCCAGTCTGGGAGTGGTGGGGGTCACCGTGTTGGGCAGGGTGGTGATTTCTGTCAGGAAATAATATGATAGAAACGTGAAATTATGGGCCTGAGAAGGAAAGAACGAGGAATGATTTCAAAACCAAGCTTACAGTGCTTATTTTATCTGATTTTGCTTCTTTTCCGCACACGTTTCACACGAAACAAGTTGTAAGGGGTAGACTTAGACTTGGACTTAAACAACTTTATTTATCATTTTGTATGCACAAAGTGCGTACAGAATGAAATTTCGTGTGCATACAGCTTGAAAAATCACAGTACATTGCAGTAAATTTCAGGATAAAGATGCAGCAGCGATTTATGTAAACAATTGAATGTAAACAATGTAAACAATGCAGGGGAAATAGACAGTGTGCGATTCTCGGTGTCCAGGTGAGTCTAAGCAAATACAAAAGTACCTTTTTAAATGTCGAGCACATTTATTAATGAGAAAATACATTTCCAAGCCAGCCTATATGAAAGCATGATTGTTCCCCACCTAAAAACATGAAATACACGCGATCAGCCACAACATTTTAGTTTAATTTCTCAAGCCAAACCCAAGCTTGGTACTGATTAAACCTGTAGACTCAAAAAATCCCATATAAAGAACCTATGGGACAACAAGAAGTTGGCTAAAAGAAACAAAGCGTAACACATTAGGTACCAATCTTAACACAATAGACACCAAACAGGCTCACGAATATCTATTAGTCTGAAAAAGAAAAAAAGGTTACAAAGCCATTTCTGAGCCTTTGAGACTCCAGCAGTAGCTGACAGCCAATATCTAAAAACATGGCAGTGGCCAAGCTTCCCATGAGTGGACAGCCAGCCAAAATTACCCCAAGAGTACCCTAATTCATCCAGGAGGTCACAGAAGAACACATAAAGCACTGTAGACATCCTTTGCCTCGCTAAAAATGTGTGTTTATGATTCAAGGATTAGAGAGAGAGAGTGGGCTAAAATAGGAGCTTTCCAAGGCCAAAAACAACAGAAATGTCAGTTTCAGATTTGCCAACAAATAAAGACAAAACCATGTTTACCAAGACTTTAGATCCCTTCCTCAGGACCTAGACGATTAGTCTTAAGTGATGGAACCATACATTTTGTTCTCTACCAAAAAATCCTGGATGACAATGCCTTGAAGCCTTGAGCTGAATGCAACAGCTCAACGGTCCAAAGCACACCAGCAAAACCACCTCTAAATGCCTAAAAAAAATAAAAAAAAATAAAGGTTTTGAAGTGGCCTAGTCAAAGTATAGACTTGAATGCAATTAAGAAGCTGTGGAATGAGCTTAAACAGGCTGTTCAAGCGATGTGGCTGAACTAAAACTATTCAAAAGCGGCATGAAATGTCTCCACAGAGATGTAAAATACTCAATAGGTGTTATTTGTCGCCAAGGGTGGAATAACTAGTTATTAGGCTTTCAGGAGCCGGTTGTTTTATTAGAGTTTTTTCACTTAATATTTTGAATAGGTTTTTCCTCTGAATAATCTATATTATCATAAAAAAACATTTTTGAATTGACACAGGTGTTAAAATTAGTTTGATGATCTGATACATGAAGGAGTTATAAAGTAGGAGTTATAACTCCCCCTTTATAAAAGGTGTAAAAAGGTGGAAATACACGTAACCACAGCGGTATGAGTTTTGTCTGTGTGACCCTGCAAACCTCTGGTCCTAATAAACCTTTTTTTTTATGCTGGAGCGTCTCTCTCTCCCTCTCTCCCACACACATGAACTCACACCACGGAGAACGTTAGAGACTTTGTATTGACGTAATGGAACAGAAGGTTTTCTGGCTTGTGCGGCACAAACACCAGAAACCTCTCACCAAATTAGTCTCCAAAGCTGCTCCTGTCTTTCACGTCTTTTCACATCTCCCCTCCACTCCTCTAACTTTCTGCTGAGCACACCCAATCTGTCTCGACTGTCAGTATATACTGTAAATATGACTCCTGTTCAGCTCCGCTTCACAAAACTTCCACCAACACTCCAGGAAAACTGCTCCTTCTGCACACATAAACACCGATTTTATCTAACACATGCGCGCACACACACAGGATGAAGGTTTTTTTTTTTTTGCCTCCCTGCCATCAAACTATAGGAGAGAAATCCTATCTAAGTGTTGTTTCTGTTTTACCACAGCTGCAATTTTCTTCTTTATAACTCCTTCTCTCGCTCTCCTTCTGCCACCTCTCCTTGAATTATATTTTGATTTCCACACTCTCCTTTGCTTTCATATGCCCACAAATCTCCTTCTCTTGTGTTTCTTCTTTCTCTCCTTTCAGCGATCCCCCTTTTTTCTTTCTGAACCTTTCATTGTCGCTTTGTATGGCACGCCTCAGTTTTTTTTTTTTTTTTTTATTTCTTTTTCCACAGATTTTGACTGCCAGCTCAGTAAATCTATGACTGCTGTTTATTTACCTCTTGGTGCAGGTTTCATAAAAGCTTTGAGTTTGCTGCTTGTGTGTTTTAAACTTCGGGAAATAATGTACATATCAGGCATGCCAGAAGTCTGCAGAAGTCTAATATACAGAGCCTTGCAAAGTAACTATACCCCTTGATCCCCTTTAATATTTTGCACGTTACGGATAAAACACAAAGTAGTACATCATTGTGATTTGGCAGAATGAGGAAAATCAGTTTACATTTTTTTTAAATATATAAATCTGAAAGATGTGTTGTGCATTTGTGATAAGTGCGGTAAGTGAATATGTTGAAGAGGAACATTTTGTTGAAACCTGCCGAAAGGTTTTTACCCAATTTTTTTTTTTTTTTTTTTTTTGCAAAATAGTGAAATTGGACGGCGAGCATTTCTGAAAATCTTTTAACAAATTTTCTGTTGTATTTAGGTCTTGAGTCATTCTGTCACATGAATATTGTTTGATACAGACACCTGCGGCTATATCCCTCAGCATGATGCTGCCACCACTGTACGTTACTATGAAGATGGCACGTTCAACTTCTTGCCTCTCTTCCATAAAGGTGACATTTGTAGAGAGCTTTACCAATAGCTGTCTTGTCAACAGATAGAATAAAATAGAGCTCTGTGACATGTTTAAAGCCTGGTATATTGTTTTATAACCTAAGTCTGCCTCAAGATTGTCCACAACGTCCTGATTGTGTCTCTTAACTAATGTTTTCTGAAAACATCCTGCTAATTAGAAGGCATTTTATTTCCATGGATGTCAGGGTATCTGAGTAAAAGGTGACAAAAACAAATGTATGCTTTTCACATATTCGATTTTTAAAAAAACATAATTTAACTTCACATCTATCCTCTACTTTGTTTTAGGCTATCGTAGTGGTGGTCAGCTCGAGATGTTCTGCATGTTCTAGATGTTCGCCTGAATCAAATGAAGGGTTCATTGTGGGTCTGCTGGACAACTTGATGATTTACCAAGAAACTAATTCAGCAGCCACTCCTGGTCTGTCAATGCAATATCAATAAAACAGAGGGAAATGTGAAAGTGCATGAGTTCAAGGGCTATCGATGCTGTATCAAGGCACTTTCTACTCTTTAATAACTTTTAAGGGTGCTGTAAATTGTGTATATTTTCCAAACCAGGCGGAAATCACGAATATGTGGTTGCTCACTTATTTACTCACAACAGATTCAGAGAATTTCACAGGATAGGCAGTTTAAGGATTTGGTCTGTAATTTTTTTTAGATCTCTTTCTTTTGATAAGCTGGGAAATTAGGCTGCTTAAATTGTTTTCAGAGAAAACTTTCTCCTGCATTGTTTACATTTAAATTGTTTTACTTTTAAATCACTGCTGCACCTTATACTGTATTTTAAATCTACTGTAATTTACAAGCTGTATTTTTGCACAAATGTCAATTCTGCACATACAAATGGTTTTAAAAATACTCACCTGTACACTGTGACGTCTCCTGCATTATCTACATTTAAATTGTTTACTTTTAAATCACTGCTGCACCTTATACTGTAACTTAATTTTTCTGCAATTTACAAGCTGTATGGAACGAAATTTCATTCTGTACGCACTCTGTGCATACAAAATGACAAATAAAGTTGTCTAAGTCTAAGTCTAAGAAAGAGTACGCAGAATCTGCTCACTAATTAGCAGATTTCTGAAGACAGTTTGTTGCATTGGATTTTATTTAGGGCTATCAGAGTAAATGGAGCTGAATGCCAACGCATGCCACACTTTTCAGATTTTACTTAAATTTGAAAGAAACATTTTTTTCTGCCACCTTACTGTAATACAAAAGCTCACATTGGATTCGATTTAATGAATAGCGTGACAGAATGTGAAAAGGTTCAAGTGACACAATTATAAAACACTACTACAAAGATAAAAATAAAATGTATCTTAAAACTGCAGAGTGGTTCATAGCTGCTGACATGAAGCTGTTTTAATCTTTGCCCTTTGCTTGCTGTAATTAGCCCCTCCATAGGAGACAGGAAGACTAAGGAAAAGGAAGCATGACCCACTTCACCTCGTAGAACCATTTTCCTAATTAGTGACCGCATACAGCTTCCGGAAGGATCCTGTATCCGCTTCAATCTTTCTTTCACCTGTCAAATCCAGTGTTGAACTCTGTCTCTCCGGCCCGCCCCTTTTGCTTCCTCTATTCCTCATTGGCTCCATCGTCTATTACCCCTTGTCCTCTTTCTATCCATCAGCATCCTCTCTGTGCTGAACTCTAAAGGTCAGCCTAGTCATTTTAATAAGTAACTTTAACATTTTCCATCATTAGTATGGGAGATATTAGTTACAGTGCCTCTCAAAAGTATTCACCCACCTTGTGAATTTTCAGTTAAAATATGTTGTATAAGAGTTTGCACCATTGCATTTACAGAACATGCCTACAGCTTTGATCTTGATGCCGTGTTGCCTCTTGAGTTCTGGTGCAGCAACCTCTGGGGCCTTTTCAGGAAAGGTGTCTTTATACAGACAGATGGTGTTAACCTTTGATTGCACACAGGTAGACCTTGTTTCACTATTTTACGTATCATTATGTGACTTTTGCAGGTAGCTGGTTGCGCCAGAAGCTTTTTAGGGTCTTCACAGCAACAGAGTTGGATAAATATGCGTATGTCAATTTTGAGGTAATTTTCCTTTTAGATGCATCCTTTTCTCCTTTCACTTCAACAACATACACATAAAACTAGATAAAAAAAATATTTAAATACAGGCTGGAAATCAACTAAACAGGACAGAGCCAAAAGCGGTAAATACTTTTGCAAGGCACTGTATTTCTTTTTTTCTGCACTGCATGTTTTTCTGAAGTTTTTGCCAGGATTTAATTATTGATGAACAAGAAATAAACAACACATTTTTAAATGGGTCAATGTGACCAGTTACAGCAATGGGGCTTTAGCGTTTGTCTCTCTTGTGTAAAAAAAACAAACAAACACACACTGAACCCTCAGCAACAGAAAGTGTCACAGGCACACTGGTTTATTGTAAAGCTGCTGACTGAGCAGGGTGAAACGGAAACAGAAAAATCTGTTCAATTATGGAAAGAGCTCTGGGTGTAAATCAACCTGTGTCAGCCTAAATAACGACTGGTGGCGCATTGAGTGAATGCCTGTGTGCGGGGTAGATGGACAACGTTCTTGCTTCTCAATTACTTGCAACATGCTTATATTTGCCTAATGCATACCCAACCATAATTACATTATTGGTTGCTGCAGGTCTAAAACACTTCCCTGATTTTTGTGTTAATCAGCAGCAGTGGACAGCTTACCACACCACACCCTTAGTTGTCTCACCAGTTTAGGCCACATTAATGTATGTCTAAGCATGAAACAATGAAATGAAGAAGTTTTGTAAGTTCCTTTTTCCTTCGAAATATGAAAGGATATTCAAAAGTGCTGAATGTTTTCACATTTTTTACGTCCCACATTATTTAAATGCATGGTTTGGTGCTGACAAAATAGCTCCATAGACTTCCTATTCGACAGTTCCTTTAACAAGTTTTCATATCATAAATATCAAATTTGGTGCAATGCAATTTTCAATTTAGTTAATTGTATTTGTATAGTGCCAGTTCACAACACAGGTCAACTCAAGGCACCTTATAAAATTATATATAAAAAAAAAAAATCCTTGTGGGATTATACCCCAGTGAATACATGTACTTAAACAAATGATTGGTCATCTCTAGATTTTTGAGCATGAGCTCATGCCGCAGCAATAAAGTATTATTTTAGTTTTTTACGCATTTTTACCCAGAGAGGGCAATAAATGCTACCCTAAATGTCTTAATGTCCTAAATGTCTGTGTAAGATTAGAGCAAGTTACATCAGACACGCAGTTAAAACTTTGTGCCACATTTGAAACCACACAAAGGCAAAAAAAAAACTTTAGTTTTCAGAGACAGGAAACTTGGAAAATAGTGAGAACATTTATAGTAATGGGACTACCAAGAGAGAGCAGAGCAGTTAAGTATTACATTAAATGTGAAGTGATGGTGGAAAACTTGAGTGTTTTTCTGGATGGAAATCAGGGTGGTAGTCTGAATGGCAAATCAGACTGCTGCACCTAAAAAGTAGATCTGCAGGTTGGATTTGTATGTGACTTGAAGTGCCAGACATAATCATGACTCCCGATGAGTGGGTGAGAAAATGAGTTCTTTATGGGGCATTTTTTTTTAAACGCTAATTGCCTAAGTACCTTATTGTACAGCAAGAAACCACCGAGAAACCGAAGCTACACTGGACCACAAGATGTAGTGTTTGGTTGCAAGCAGAGTTTCTTTATCTAACCTAATAATAAGCATGTGACAGTGGCTCAAAATGCAACAATAATGAAGCTTTAAGTGTCGCTAAAGGCAAAAAGCCACGAGCCTGACAGCAGAGACGCTAAAAGTGAGAATGCTGTTTATGTCAGGAAACGACCGGCAGTGAATCGCTAATTAGCTCACAAAGTCTGTGATTGTAATTGTAGCCTTAAGTGTCAGGAGATGAGAGTTGATAAAAACGAGGCTTCTGGCAATGAATGGCTAAGAACATCATCTAAGCTACAAAGGAAAAGAGCTTAAGATTGAAAAAAAAAAAAAAAAGTGAGTTAAGTATGTCGTCAGTGTCTCTGGCGAAGAGAACGACAGTCTTTCCACCACAATAATAATTATTTAGAGTAACAGAATGCCTCAAAGGTCCTCATCAAACTTATTTTGATATTCTACATGTTAAAAAGGAATATTTTTGTGAATCCCTGAAAAATCTTTGACTGTGAGAGAAAACGTACGACAATTGAGGCAATTTAGCTGGAATCAAATTGTTTATATTTCAATCTAGTTTCAGGGAAACAAAAAAAAAGCATAAAACAGGAATAATACCTGCAGCTTTAAAATAATAAATAACATAACTGAAGCTTTTCCTAATAAAGCATTTCAGAGAATCATTTGATGCTGTAAATCACACATCATTGAAACACAAACTCATTAGTACTAGCCTTTCTTAACATGTTGGTCGGCTTAATATCAGTGCAGGCAGGAAGATGTTTCCTAAAACACATTAATGTAGCTAATGGTGTCCCTTATGAACTGCTCTTAGGACCCCTCACTTTAAATCTACACATTAATAATGTGGACAGGTACGTCCCCACTTAAAATGTTCACTTTACGCTGATGATGTAGTTAGTTCTGCATCACAACAAAACTGGCTCTCAGTCAGCTGATAGAATATTATACTTTTCATTACTTAAATCCTGCTATAAATTCTGAGAAAACTTTATTGTTGTTTTTAAATTCAAAATCATTAGCTTACCGCCTTTCAGTGTACAGATTGAGAAAGTGTTTCAGTAAATTTATTTGGGCTTTTTTCTTCATAATTCTTTTTCTTTCATGACTTTTTGTTTTTGTTTAAAAATTGAGACCTGTTAGTCTATTAAAAATAGTCCAAAAACATTTATCTCTGTCTTGAATTATGGTGATGCTGTTTACAACCCTGTTCATTATTAGTTTGAAAAAATAATATACATTGTCTGTCATGTAGTTGGGTTGGATATTATATCTGGTCTATTCAGAGAGTGTGCCTCTTGTATAAAGTTGCTTTGGGCCATCTGTGTCCTTTGGACCTAAATTTACCAGAAAGGTTAAAGTGTCTTCTCATTGTGATTCCAGTTCATTCAGAGTCAGGGAAAAAAATGCATTTTATTATTTTCCCAATACCTAAAACTTTTATTCTCAGACATCTGTTTGGTCAAATAAAGCCTTAAATACTTTTTGTAAGAGATCTGAGACCATGTTATATTTTTACCTGTTGGTCAAAAATAGCATAGCATGATATTTTTATTCTTCCAAATCCTTTAAATTTTCTAAAATAATTTAGAAAGTCTGTCCCTGAGACTTCTGGACAAACAGCAGTCCATCGTCAGCATAGATGCTCACTTTTCAGGCTTTGTTCAGCTATGTTGGGCCAATTCTATCATCCCAAAGGTATATCCCTTCAATTTATTTGTTTTTTTCCCTTATTACATTACTTGTAAATCTTACAAAATTACTGAAGTGCTTTTTAAGCACACACAGATCCATAAGCTGAAAGCTGGATATATCTGGAGATAGCTGAATAACTTGATAACCAGCATCGTAGTACCTGCTGTATCTGAAGAATGGCTTTAAGTTTTGTTTAGCCAGCTACACATAAAAAGTTCAGCTTTGTTTAACTTTTTTCACAGTACACCTTGATTTTTAGGCATAAAAGTTGATCAAAAAAGTCTCCATGATTCATTTATATAATGTCCTCTCCAAATCAGGGAAAGACCCATTAAAACATATGTGATGATTTTTTTAATGCCAGATTAAAGAACCATGAATGACCGCATTAAGGGATGGAAAATAAAGGGAAAAATAGGCAGATATCTGGGAAATTCCATAAAGGCAATGCAACTCGAAGGGAAATATTTATTTTGGGTCAGTGTGATCTTCTTTGCACACAGACATGTATAAACAGAGGCAACCACAATGAACCTTAGCCCAACTCTAAGTGCTTCCATGTGTGGTATCACACGAGAGAAAGAGAAGCAGCAGATCTACTGGACCGTCTTGAATTAAATCGTTGTTGTTAAAAGTTTTAAAAGCCTATCTGCTCAGGCTGGATTAAATGTTATCAACGCAGGACCAGAACATCCTGAAACACGCTGCTTTGTCACTTGAGGAAAACAAATCTAAACAGGGAGCAGTGAACAGCTCACCTCTTCTGTCACTCTGCTAGAATAGTGCGTTATAACAAGGATCTTTAATTAGCTTTCTTTGTTTCTGATTTGGTTCAATGTATAAGGACTGTAAAATCTAGTGCTTCCAGGATTTTTCTTCATCTTTTAAAGGAAAAACAATTTATGATTAACTATTGAATTAACTTACTGGAACATCTGCACAGTGAGAGTCTGGCAGCAGTGATGCATGCCTTTAACTAGCAGCTATTCTTTTTCAGTGTAGAAAGATGGAAGCCTGTTAACCTTTACCTAGACACACATTAAAAAATAACTTTCTTTGAGATCTTTGTCCATGTCTTTTGTCAGCAGACTATAACACACCTTAAAACCTTTTAAACATTTTTGCTTTTACAGAGTTGCTCTTTTCTGATAATACATTAATAAAATACCATACATGACGCTCTAACGGGACTGAGAAGCTCCTTTAGAGAGGAGCACAAAGGAGCGCTAACATAGATCTTTTCTCCCAGCAGCTGTTAGACTGAGAACCAGCCCTGCTCCATACAAACCAAATAAAAAAAAAACACTACAACACGCCCTGACAGTATATCATTTCAGTCTATGTGCAATATTCATCTGACCACAGTTACTGGACAAGATGAACATTTACGCAGTTTTGCTTAACATAGACTATTTTTACACAATACTAAATATACGATTTACGATGGTACTCTTTATTTTACATCTGTATAGCAGAGATGTGGACTTTGACTTTATGACTTGACTCGAGTCACAGATATCATGACTTGGGACTTGACCTGGTTATATTAGAAAAGCCTTGTGAATACTAATGACTTGCGTGACTTGACTTGGTCTTTACTTGAAATGACTTGATGTTCTCACTGAAAGCCAAATTTGGGAAAGGGAACCTTTCCCAGCGGCCAACAAGTAAAAGGTTGGCTACAGCTTGAACAAATTGCCGTTCCATTGCAGGGCTGAAAGCCTTCAAGAAACAAGCTAAATAGATTTATAGAAAGGATTTTTTTCAGATGCTTTGTAACATTTGGAGAAAAATCAGGGAGGAGTGGTGGCCTAGTGGTTAGAGGATTGAGCTTGTGTCCAGGAGGTTGTCGGTTTAATTCCCACAGACTGGCACTCTGGATCCCTGAGCAAGACCCTTAACGCCAGATTGCACCCAGGGAGCCGTACTTTGACAGCCTACTGCTCCCCAAGAGATTGTTTAAATGCAGAGAACAAGTTTCATTGGAATATATATTGCAATGACAGTAAAGATGGTTCTAATTATTATAAGTTTTTGTGTGTAGTGTTTCAGTGATAGCCTAATATGACTTGTTAGTGACTTTAAATTTAAACCCTAGGACTCCTGATTTGTGACTTAACTCGAGACTTGACTATAAAAACTTGAGACTTACTTGTGACTTGGGAAGGAATGACCAGATCCCACCTCTGCTGTATAGTTCATACTTTATATTTTTTGCTATTATTGTTTTTAATGTGTGTCTGCTCCATGTTTTCATTGGGAACAATCAGCAACGTACTTTGCTGCTGATTGTCTGTGAACTGGAGCTGTCTGCTTGGGGACATTTTGCAATGACCACGTCTCGTTTTGTACCAGCACTGAGGGACATTTTGTACCTGATTTAACAGCTGATTTGAAGCAATTTTATTTATTCTATTCTTAGTCTTTTGTGAGAAAATGTGTAAATAAATAAAATCTACCAGCAGGTTGTTATTTATGCACATATGTGCTAAAAGGCCTCTCTTGTAAATGAGAAGTTGTGTCTCAATGAGGCTGTCTGTATAAATAATGGTTTAATAATAAGGTTTTTGGACTGTGGGAAGAAGACAGAGTACCCAGAGAGAACCTACACAGGGAGAACATGCAAACTCCACAAAGAAAGACCCCACAGTGGGATTCAAACCTAAGAC